>NC_047505.1:41126219-41301202 GCF_902827115.2 Pseudochaenichthys georgianus
AAAGAGGTCAAAGAGCATCTCTCAATGTCATACAGACAATTTGTGAGGAGGCGGCCTTTTTACATCACAGATCCAAAAAATAGAAATAGAGAAGAGAAACATGTGTATGTGTGGAACATGAGAATGTCCGCCTCTTGGTTAACAAACTTGCTATTAGAGGGTTGCTTAAAACAACCAGCATCTCAGAATTGTTGAGTATGATTGTGTGTGATCGTAAAAATAAAGCATGCATGGACCGCGAATGTATACTTGCTGCTTTGAAGAAATAGAAATTCCTGAGACAGAGTGTGGCGAAATTTCTTGGGATCAATGGGAGCGCGTCACATCAACAAAAGGAGAAAAAAACGTTGCAATTGTTTTAAAGCGGACATGCAGGGACAATCCAGAAGTTAAAAGAGTTGTTCCAGAAAAAGCTTGAACATATAGCCACATATTTTTATTTTGATATACTTTATTAATCCCCGTGGGGAAATTGTTTCTCTGCATTTGACCCATCCTAGTGTTAGGAGCAGTGGGCTGCCATTTTGAACAGAGCCCGGGGAGAAGTGTGGGGAACAGTGCCTTGCTCAGGGACACCTCGGTAGCACTTGGTCTTGCCGGGACTTGAACTGGTGACCTTCCAGTTGCCAAGCCAAGTCCCTATCGACTTCGCCACCGCTGTTTCATCTAGATGAAAAAACACTTAAAATCACTTAAATATTATTTGTTATATGGATTTATGGGTGCTCAACATTCTGAATAGCCTGTTGAAAATTAATAAACGTCATTGACCCAATATTATGTAAAAACTTGATAAGATGGTCTCCTGAGACATTTAAGAAAGAGAGCTTGTAAACAGTGAATTAGGTATAATTGTAAGAAAATGCCATAACATCGCTCTGATAGCAATACATTGTTTTATATAATTTCATACTGTCAGGGTAAGCTTAAAGTGGACTGAGTGTTTGAGACGCTCTTTCTTGTCTCCACTGGTTTAGGGGTCCAGGGTAGTTTTCCACTTGTTCTCCATATTGTGTTTTAATGAAATATTGTCATTGGATCTTTTTTGTTGTTTTGGTGGTGTTTATTTTGTGTATTCTTTTTATTTAATGTGATTTATGGTTAGGGTCATTAGGGCTAAGAGGACATCAGAAATAGCTTCAGGTTACAGGCCACCAAGCTGCTCTTTGCTGACCTTGTAGACTTGTGTTGGATCCACGAGAGCAGTGCTTCTCAAAGTGTGGTCCGCGGACAACTGGTGGTCCGTGAGTGCCCCCTAGTGGTCCGTGAGTATATTGGTAACATTTCACATTTGAAATAAATACATTTATTTACGTTTTTCGCACTCTCGCGGGAATATCTCCGCAATGGAACGAGCTTAAGTTTCACTTTCAATTGCATGATATAGCCCAGATAAACACCTTCATCACACATGTTGCCACTTGTTTGTACCATTTTCAGACGATTTGTAAAAAACGATGTGTTTTTGGATATTTGTGGAGTTAGGTGGTCCGTGAGTGTTTTTGTATTGGTTAAGTGGTCCTTGGTATGAAAAAGTTTGAGAAACACTGCACTAGAGAGACCCATGGCAATTATAATTATCTCAAACAGGCTAATGCAATGTTTTGAATGTGGGAAAATAAGTTACATAAGTCAAAGCTGCTTTTGAATCTTCCTTCCTTTGCAGAAATAATTCCATTTAGGTGTCTCTGATGTTATATATAAACCAAATTATTATAGGAATTATTTGACACATTTTTCTTAATGCAAATTACAGGGTTGTACCATGAAGACAATATGTTACTGTGCCATGTTATTAAAAACAAATTACAAATGTATAATTTTCAATTGGCAAGCAAGATGACTAATCAGTCATCATAAACAGCAATTTATAATGCTATCAAATATGGCTTAACCTAACTTTTATGCAGTGTTTCCATAAAACAAGACACATTTTGCGTGACATTCTAGCTGCTGCATTAATCAATGATTTCCACATTCAACCGTAAATAATACTCTGATTAACATATCAGTCATGTTGACAGAGCAGACAGTGGAAATAGAAAATAGCCTGCTGAGCCGGAGTTTGCAGATTGATTCCCTTTTGAGGCAGCGTGGCTTAGTGTATGTAATTGATGCACAAATCAACCTGTGTTGTACACAAGTGAGATATGCAGTATCTCTGCGGTTTCCATTTATTTAATAGAATTATAACTTTCACTCGTCTTTTTCAAATATGAGAAAGCATAGCAGGAGTTGATAGTGAGATCTGTTAACGTCAGATACAACACTTTTTCACAAAAAGATGTGCTTGAAATGTCCTTGGTGTCAGAAAAATGGAAGCAATTCAATGTCAAATTGTGTGCTTGACACAAACAAACTACACCATGTTAAATTGTGACATTTAGAGGTGATCATAGGAAGATTGTTTTAATATCCTTCCCGTCCTTACGCCTAAGCAAAGATTTAAGCAAAGACATGCTAATCATCCCCTATCTTCAGCTTCATATGTAGGCCTACGTAGTGTATGAGTATAAGAGTGGTATCAATACTCTCTTCATAAAAACGCTTAATCTACCTTATCTACTTTTGGTAACAAGTCATCTTTGTTTGCCTAGTACATTCCAACGACGGACAGGAGTTGTGAAACCGCCTCATATTTAAAATGATTAAATGTTGGACATGATTTATTTGTCCTTTAATTCAGAGTTTTAATATTAACAAACAAAATGTGATAATCTTGCATACCCAAAAGCTGAACACTGGCTGATAAATACTGGAAGCATGACGGGCTATAAGCTTCAGAAACAACGGGTGAAGGAGAGTTGCTAAGTGACGCTGATGCAGTGTTATGTTGTTAGCCAGCTGCTCCAGGTGGGCTCTCACTTGAAAAGCTTCATGTGTTTCTAATGTGTGTTTCCACTGAGGTTAGGATGGGTAACACCATCTTATATTACATGATATCAAGTGTATATTGTATCATATTGCAAACAATTATAATATAGAATACGTGCTTAAAGGTAGGGTAGGTAAGAATGGAGAAACCAGCTTGAGTGCACTAGAATTTGAAACTACGCAGCCAAAAAAAATCTGCCCCTCCCTTTAGAGTTCCTTTCAGAGCCCCTCCTCCAACACACACAAGAACGCGCACATGACCAATGAGGGCACGAGATAAGTTTGTGCACGAGATGGAAGGCTGACAGGCAGGTAGGCCATCCAGTTATTTTAGCCGGGCCGGCTCAGATGATTGGTCGTGCTTTTTACAGTACTACGGCTTCCACAGATGTCAAAGCATTTAAGATATTCATTGCTATCGGAATGTTAAGAGCATTCCATGGAATATAACAAAAAGTGTTTCTGAAGTGAATTACCTACCCCACCTTTAATAGAATTAATACTTTATTTCTGAGGTTCATAGGGTCCATAAAATAATGATATATTTAAATCAATTATATTTGTTATGTTTTGATTCATCATTATATTAACGTGAGGTGTTAAATATATCATTTGTGAAATTATCAGTATATACATTTACAAACTCATAAATATGGTAATTGGATACAGCAGATAGGTAACGTAATATTACAGCTTAAATGAAACATTAGATTATGTCATAATTGCATGGCAACATGATATACATGGTAATGTAATGAGTGATATACTTTATACATATAAATGAGGTAATTAGGCTGTACTGCAGAGAGGTTGTGAATGAATAGGTAGAGTACCATAAAGGAGGCATGCTGATCTACAAGCAATTATCATTTTTCCAATTTTCTGATCTTAATTCTCAGGTAAAGATCTATCCTCTAATTAGTCCCAGCTTCCAGTCAAAGGGAGGAAGGAAGGAAGTGGATCGATCAAACAGACGGACAACTGCCAGCTGATTATCTAATGTTAAAAGGACATTTCTCTAGAGCTATGTTATAAAGACTTCAGAAGGGGGAAATGATTCAGACAGAGAAAAGTCTGACACAAGTAGAAAGTAGACAAAACAAAACGATTAGAGGACAGGAAGCGAGAGGATGGGGAGGGAGTGGTTGCAACAGGAGACAAAATGAGATGGAAAAAGGTAAATGGGAATGTGAGCGAGGAAGGAGGGAGATTGAGAAATAGAAAACCAGACTTCAGGATAGAGAGAGAGGGGAGCAAGAGGAAGGAAGACAAAAAAGGACAACAGCTTAAAAGGATGAGGCAGTGAGAGAAAGATCCAGAGAGGGGAGAGGAGCATGGAGAGCATTATATCAGATATGAGTGGAGGAAGTAATTTAGTTAAATTTAGCCATCATTTAGAAAGCTCTTCATGGCCCTAAACAGCGTCACACCAGCAGGCTACTGGATGCAACAAAATGCCTGCTCAAATCTATATTAGGGGAGGAGAGGGAAGGGAGGAAGCGGAGGCAAGAGGAGGAGAGGAAAAAGAGAGGGAAATGAACAGGAGAGGACAGGGTTGAAAAAGGGGGGGGATAGTACAGGAGAAGAGAGGAGAGGAAATTTGAGGAGAAAGGAAAGAGAGGAAAGATAGGAAGAAAGGAGAGAGGAGAAGAGATGATAGGATATGAAAGTGAAGAGAGATGCAAGGATAGGGGAGTGAAGAGAGGAGGAGAGATAAGGAGAGGAGAGGGAGGAGAGATAAGGAGAGGAGAGGAATGAGAGGAGAGGAAGGAGAGGAGCAGGCTTGCTATGTGACACCTCTTTCTGTTCTGTGTCTTAGTCAGTACAGTGACGTCAGCTTTTTAACAGCATTGGTGTCAAATCTGGCCTCCCTCTTGTTTCTAGTGCCAGGAAGACAGCCTGAAAGAGATGATTAGAAAGTGATTTTTCGTGTCTATTTGTACATTCACTGTATATGTTTAATCATCCTATTTGTTCATGGCAGACTGAAGTGCATCTTGACAAAATGTCAAGGACACCTGTGCAGTGTAATGCCTTCTTTAGGATGTTTTATTCATCCTCTAAATGTCCAGTGTGCCATGCATGCTACTGTATAGCCAACCTGCAGTCACACTTATAGAAGGACTATATCACAGCAACACACTGGATATGGTGGCGTTTTAAAAGCAACTTTAGTTAATACCAGCTAACCAAGAGCCTGGAGATTCACGTTATCAATGTTTCTCACTCCTTCGGGGAAGAAATGTAAAACGATACCTGAATCCACCTGAATCCACCTGGATATAATATCATGAATGAAAGGATATAACTAATGCCAAATGTATTAAAGTTTTTTTTAAATCCAAAAGGGCTCTACAGATATCTAAAGAGGCAGTTGTGTTCAATCATTTTATTGAAAAACAGCATGAACATAACAATCATTGGAAGTCATTCACTTTAAAATCTTAACTGCATATGGAGGTGCATCGGGTTCATAATTAAATATTAATTAGAAACCGGGGAAACTGTAAGCTCTACAGCTATTGATGCACAACATTAAGTACATAAAAGCCTAATGTGCGGGAGCAACGGAAAAACAGTATTAGTTTTTCCATCTAGATGCTATTTTTAACAGTAGTTTTTTAATGGCAGACAGGAACTACACAGTGTGTCTATTTCCAGTCTGTGCCTGTTTGTGGGTTTGTTCCCAGTCGCATTTTGTGTACTTCTGACTGCCTCTTTTCTGTAAGTTTCCACATTGTAATTGATCAACATCGTCTCTTAGGAATCCCACTTACTAATTTGTTTTGCAAAATGCATTACGAGGAAAGAGTACATTTTCATGTGGCAGTAATTGGAAGTTGGTGGAAGTTGGTGGAGGCCAAACAAAGAGCCAGACCTTGATGTCCCAATGGATAATGTTAAGAACTCAGGCACTTAGGAGGTAGTACCCAATTGCACGACCTGGAAGACAGAGGTAAAGTATTGGTAAGATACTTTATTTTTTTCCAAAAAACACGATGAACAAAAAATGGTCCCTAACTAATCTCAGATTGAGATGACAAAAAACTGAGAACAAAATGATAATTGCTCACGTGGTGAGGAACAAAACTTTTCTTTGAGCACAAAAGAGCATAGACCTGACCAAGGCAAAATACAAGGAGCATAGACCTGACCATGACAAGAAACAAGGAGCATAGACCTGACCATGACCATAGACAAAAACGAACTGACACTGAACACTGGGAGACAGGGGAATTTAAACACAGGGTAACAAGACACAGGTGGGAACAATCAGGGGCGGGGCTGACACTGATGAGCACAGGAGACACAGAAGGGGTGACAGGTGAAAACAAATTAGACACACCAGGGAAACTAACGACAGATAGGAAAACACAGGGAAAAAGGACCAGACAATACACAGGGAGGAAAACATGACAAGGAGAAAAGCAAAACACCCACTACCAGACACACAAAACTAAAAACGTGACACAACACAAGAATCGTGACAGATAAGCACTGATTCTTGCATGTGGTCAACACACTCTCACTCCCTAAACGTCCAGGAGCGACGCTTGGTCGGGGTCCCGTGGCGTGCAGTTGGGACGCGCAGAGGCTCCTTCAGCTTCATAAACGGACGCAAAGAGCTTTCAACTGATTGCAATGTATTCCCATCGGGTATTTGACGCTCAGGGAAGCACCGCATCCGCTTATGTCGGCAGCTCTTAAAGGCAATGTGAGCGTCCATTCCCATTGGATAACGGAGAATTGTACACCCGGAAGTAAGTATTCTCCTTACTGTCGATTGATTTGACAGTGATATCTCCACTACTCATCAACTCAAAAACACCAGATTACCTTTGTTAATGAAACGACATTGATAGGTTTAAATTGTGTACAATGCTTTTGTGTTTTTCCCCTTCAATTCTGAGAAACAACTTGTTTTCTCTGAAATGTGGAGCGCCAAAGAGACTACACTACCCACAATCCCCAGCTATTGTTGTGACGACGCCTGTCCGCTTTGACAAACCTCGTGATAAGTCAACAAGCTCTGTGATTGGATGAAACATACATTCATACAAAAAAAGTCCAACCCTGTCTCCTGAAAAGTACGTCCCCACAGAACTAAACTGCATTCTCAATTACGTTTAGCTAGAAACGTATTTTCTCCGACGTTACGTTTGTTATGAACGTATCTTAAATACGTTTATTTTCTACATATCTTTGCCATTTATTGTCTTGCTTATAATAATGATCAAGTCATTTATAAATATCCTTTTAGAGCACACATTTGAAATCGAGAATCGGGCTCGATATATGGTTAAATAAAAATCCAGGCTGTAATTTCGCCAGCTGTTACTCTCATGAGCGAGGCAGAAAATAGTTTTAACATGCCAAAAAGCTGCCATGTCGTTTATTGCACCTCAAATATTAAAACAAAACGAGTTATGTGTTTCTGTACTTCCTCTAAGAAGAAAGGACAGTAACAGAAGATCTCTGTGGCTTCAGGCTTGATCGCCGTTCAAATGACAGCGTTGGTTTCCCCAAAAGTGGGCGGGGCTGTAGATTTTACTCTCATCTATTATTCAAAACCATTCTATTTATTCTAACGTAAATTACATGCCAGTGTTTTATCTTTTTATCTTTTTATACTTTATTTGCTATGAGTTATATCTGAAGCAAATTATGTTTCTGAAGATGTGTAGTCAATTCCACCCTTCAATGTAGCATAAATGTGAACTCTCATTACAGGAACAATAGAGTGACGAAGTCATGCCCATCTACTTCCGGTCCATGGGACCTTATTTCGGAAAAATATGTATTGAAATCAATGGAGAGAGAAAACGTATCTTTCGATCCCGTTTGAATTGTGCCATGAAATACACATATGATGTTTGTCAATCTTAAAAAATTATTTCCATGTCAAAAAAGTCACAGTTTGTCGTAAAACTGTTGAAATATAAGACTATGATAAATACGCAACTAGAAAGACAACAAATCCCAGAGTCGCGTAAGTGATGTCATAATTGTTTTCCTCCACTAAGAGATAGCTAAGATCAGCGCCATATAGATATAATCTATATGGCACTGGCTAAGATAAGATAACTTTAACAAGATGCCTGTGTGCTTAGTACCAGGTTGTTATCATACCAGCAATGGGTCTTGCTCGTTCTTTCACTTCCCGTCTGATGGAAGGACCAGGGGTCCTTCTCACTTCGGTTAAATGGATTCCTTGCGACCCTCACTTGCGTCGTTTCCCTGTGACTAGTCCCTCCCACCAGGGAAGCATGGAGAGACGCAAGGAAACCACGAGAAGCAGGGAAATTAGTTTTAAGAGCAATGGGACGTCCTTTCCTCCGGGGCGTCACGTGAAGCGACGTCCGTTTGTGATGACGCTGCACAGCTGATCGTCTGACAGCAGCTCTGTCCCCGTTGTTTCCACACACACCCCCGCCTCTGTTAGTACACATTTACTGACACAAACATTTGTATCATCTGTTGTAGACCCAAATAAATAAAATAAAATAAGAACTAATTCTCAAAAAAGATAAACGCCATTCTTAAAATGTATAAACGAACAATAGTTTGATTAATATTGATTAGAGTGCACAAAATAAATAAAATAATTGAGAGAAGAAAAAGAGATATGTTATCTATCAAAACCCAGTTAGATTAACATTCATTGGATTGCACACTTTGTTTGTTTGTGTGGATATGTAGCAAATTAACATTTTAATAGCACTTAATGACTGACTGAATGGAAATGACAATAAATGAAAATGTAAAACGAAAAAAGCGATCATGAAAATGTTTCCAAAAAATGAATAAAATGATTTTTGACCACTTTGTTGTTCAGATATATCACATATTTGTAACTAAATGATACATTAATTGAAACAAAACACGGTATAAACTGAGGAGTGACTCCCGTGAGGTTCATGTATTTTCTTCACTCCGCTGGGAAACTGCTCTCATGTCAAGAAGCATCAGATCAGTGCATGCACTGCCTCGTCCAATCAGTGAGCGATACACAGTAAGGGGGCGGGGCGAGTGTCTGAGGATTTCACTGGAGGATAGTCTGGTGGTTCCTCGATTATAGCTCCTCCATTATCGCTCCTCCGGCAAAAATAAGGCCATTGGGACCGATTGGGACGCTACTCAAGATGGCGCAGAAAAATCAACTTCCGGTGAGACCGAGACCGAGGAAATAAAAAATAAGAGAAGTGAGAAAGGGCCCAGGAGTGGCTGGATCAAGTTAGCTACCTAGCTAGTAGCTAGCACGTTAGTTAGCATTACAGCCTTGTCATTTTTATTAGCCTTAATATGAAGTAACATTAAGTAACCCAAAATGTTAAACAGTAAGAGTAGTAGTCACATTTCGTGAACCCTTTGAAGAGTACTGTCACCGGTGTGATCATTCTATAATACACAATTTAAGCCCGGGGGAGAAATGCTAACGCTAGCATCGGCGATCACCGATCTTTTCTACTTCATGCTATCTGCACAAATGGTTGACATTAAACATTAAAAAGACCAGGCAGTTCAGAGAGAATCAAAGGAAGGCAGGCAGACAGCTTTGCATGACATTCTTCTGGACGTGTTTCATTGTGGTGATAGTGAGGGTAGTCAATCGTTTTGTTGACACGACAGTAGTGACGGCCATCTTGGTGACGTGTGTTTTTCTGCGAGACCAGAGATGTAGTTCATTGAGCGTTTCACACAAACAAATGTGTTACTTCAGTTTTACGGAAAAAAAAAAATGTTGACTTGCAAAATTATCTTTTAAACTCTATAGAGTGGCGAAGTCCCTCCCCTTCCGGGGACCTTATTTCGGAAAAATCATGTATTGAAGTCAATGGAGACAGAAAGATTATCTTTTGATCCAGTTTGAATTGTGCAACGAATTACACATATGATGTTTGTCAAGTTAAAAGATAATTTTGCAAGTCAAAAAAATGAAGATGTGTCGTAAAACTGTGAAGTAATACATTTGTTTGTGTGAAGCACTCAATGAACTACATCATGTTAGCACATTTCACCTCTTTCTTTCAGAATGAAGTGAAAAGTATTAAAAGAGGTGAAAATCACTACAAGTCTGGCCATGTTGAGAACTGTACATACACAAAAGGGGAGTTAGTCGGTTCCGTAAGAGCCAGCATACGGGACCGGCTTTACAAGGTTTCGGTGAGTAACACGAGTGTAATGTGTAACGTTAATGTACGCGACTCTGGGATTTGTAGTCTTTCTATTTGCGTATTTTTTATAGTCTTATATTTCAACAGTTTTAAGACAAACTGACTTTTTTGACATGGAAATGATTTTTTAAGATTGACAAACATCATATGTGTAATTCATGGCACAATTCAAACGGGATCGAAAGATAAGTTTTCTCTCTCCATTGACTTCAATACATAATTTTTCAGAAATAAGGTCCCATGGGGCAGAAATAGATGGGCGTGACTTCGCCTCTCTATACCGGAAACAGACGTAGGAAAGATCCTCAGCTCGCTGATTGGATGTTTTAGCCGCAATGCACGTTTTTAAAGATATTACTGATTTTATTTGAATATAAGAATGTAAATACTGAGTTGAGAGAATAGTCAGGGGATTTGGGTGATGGGAGACTGTGACGAAGGTAACTTCGTCACTGTGGACTGACGGCTTCGGGCCTTGTAACATTGCAAATGTGGTTTGGTTTGGGGGTGTTCCCCAAACCCGTTTTGTCTGTTGTTCCTGATTGTGTTCACCTGGTGCCCTGTGTTGTCTCCTCCCCCCCACCTGTGTCTAATTGCTGATTAGTGTGTGGGTATTTAGGCTCTGTTTCCCTGTCTGTGTGGGTGGTAGTGTGTGTGAGATCCTGGTGGCTGGTGACTGTGCTCACGTGAACAGCAGATTGAGGCTGTGTCATATGTTTATGAGTAATAAATGCCCACACCGGGTTGTATTTTGTAGTGATGGCGAAATGAAGCCTTATGAAGCTTTGAAGCTAATTGGTTCGCAAAAGGGTTCATCTCATGAGGCTTCATCATGGGCTTCATTTGAACACAAACCCCCTGTTGGTCAAAATGTGTACAACAGGCAGATTGGACATCTCAGTGTCCTCTATCTCATACCGAGTTCCCAATGAGTAAATACTTACAATAACTCTAAACAACGAACATTAAATCATATTTTCATGTTAACAATATTATTTTTATTCCAGTTGAATGATTGTGATTGAAAAGCCTAAGGAGGCTGGTAAACATTGCAAAGAGGGATTTGTATTCCTTAATAATATTCATAAACGTAACCATGTTGTAGCCTGAGAAAGGCTAAACCATATCAAAGAATACATTTATTAACTACATTATCTGATTTAGCTGTAGCTTTTATAAACAACAAAAAAGACGTATTGTTCAGTCGTTGAACCAGGGACCCTGCGGTCGTGAGTCAACTGCTTTCCAGCTGAGCCACAGCACACACGCCGAATCTTACTGAAAACACTGGACCATATTTATTCCTGTATTTATTCATTTATTTATTCATGTTTTTATTCCTACATTTATTTATGCTTGTATCCATTTATACTTATGAAATGTTCCGACCTCTACATAAGTGAGGGTCTGAGCTCTCTTAATTCCATCGTGTCACCGGGCCCGGGTACAGGAAGGGGTAATATGGTTCTTATTATACATCCATGGGTATTATGAGTGTTGTGGTTCAACGGTTCAACCGATCTGAATCGCTTCTTGAAGCAGTTACGTGGTATCGACAGGCAGCGAGGCTTCGTTTGTCATCTGTGACGTCACTGGTCCAAAACGATACAAGCCTCGATACAAGCTTCACAAAAAGCTTCGGGGATTACTCGACACACGCTCCGAAGCCTCGGCGCAATACGTAACATCAATAGTATTTTGGACGTTCTGCCTCTGCATCCTTGCTTGGTCGGGCCGTTCAACGGTCAGCTTCACAATTGGTGTCAGAAGTGGGATTGACCAAGTGAGGAGGTGAAAACGATGGAGGAACTGAGGGAAATTATGAAGTCATTCCTGCAGTATGAGACAGCCAGATTCAAGCGGGAGGATTGCTGTTTGGGAAACATGGAGCAGCCGTTTTCAGGGATACAGGAATAGGTTTCCCTGATAAAAGAGAACAGACTAAAGGCAGAGCCGGCTGCAGAGCAACAAATGCCTCAGGCCACTCCATAGTAGAAGAAGAAGAAGAAGAAGAAGAAGAAGAAGAAGAAGAAGAAGAAGAAGAAGAAGAAGAAGAAGAAGAAGAAGAAAAGTAAAATGGAGCCGGATGCAGTGGAAGAGGAGGGTCTCGTGAGTCCAGCTGAAACGACAGCGGAGGAAAAGAAGAAGAAGGGGGAAAAGGTGGACGGTCAGGAGGAGGTGCAGTCTGAGGACCAACCAGCAGGGGGCGATGCAGAGACAGAAAAGGAGCCGGAGACAGGTGCAGACGCCTCTCTGCTCGCGTCGGGCCAAAAGAAGAAACGTCTCCGGAAGAAACTGAGTCTGAAGAAGAGACAGAGGATCCAGAAGAAAGAGACGCAGAAACACCGGGCGGAGTGGAGACACATGGAGGAGAGCAAAATGGCCAAGATCCATAAGTGTCGCAGGAATGAGGTACTGTTCTCTTTCGGGAGAGGAAGGAGGAAATGTGGAGAAGGTAACTTCATCACTGTGGACTGACGGCTTCGGGCCTTGTAACATTGCACATGTGGTTTGGTTTGGTTTGGGGGTGTTCCCCAATCCCGTTTTGTCTGTTGCTCCTGATTGTGTTCACCTGGTTCCCTGTGTTGTCTCTTCCCCCCTCACCTGTGTCTAATTGTTGATTAGTGTGTGTGGGTATTTAGGCTCTGTTTCCCCGTCTGTGTGGGTGGTAGCAGTGGCGGCCGGCCCATAGGGGCGCTAGGGGCGCCGCCCCCACTCTTCCCACATGTTTGTCATTAAAAATGAAAAATAAATAAAAAAATATATTGAAAAATAAAATATATATTTTTTTTTTTTGTGTAATGAACAAGGTAAATATTATATAGTTGGTATCAGTGAAATGTATAATCTACAATAAAATCTTGTTTACAATTGTTTTACAATGTCTAAAGTTACTGATAAGTCACATGTTTCCTGCCTGGCCGCAGCGTGTATCATTACATGTAAGGGAGGAAACGTATACAAAATGTACACCACCCCAAATTGATCATGTTGTTGATAGTGCTACAGATGCGCTGCGAATAAAATTAGACTATGTTGCTCCTTTGAAAAAGAAGAAAATAAAACAACATAGATTAGCTCCATGGCATAATGCCGAAACCCACAAAATAAAGCAAAAGTCTAGACAACTTGAAAGGATATGGCGTTCCACTAAACTTGAAGAATCTCGTTTAATTTGGCATATTACTCTCAATGAATATAAGAAAGCACTGCGTAAAGCGAGAGCAGCCTACTACTCTTCATTAATAGATGAGAATAAGAATAATGCAAGATTTATTTTCAGCACTGCTGACAGAGAGCCACAGCTCGATTGAGCCTTCTATTCCCATAGCACTCAGTAGTAATGATTTTATGTGCTTTTTTAACGATAAAATTGTTACTCTTAGAAACAAAATTAATGACCTCTTGCCTTTGACCAGTATAGTGTTATCAACAGCTCCCGGAAACGTAAGTTCTAATATTACACTAGATAGTAAACTAGAATGCTTTTCAGCCATAAACCTTGAACAATTAAATTCAATGATTCTCTCTTCTAAACCATCAACGTGCATGTTAGACCCAATTCCAACTAAGCTGTTGAAGGAAGTTTTTCCATTAATTAGCACTTCTTTATTAAATATTATGAATATGTCTTTATTATCAGGCTATGTTCCACAATCATTTAAAGTTGCAGTAATAAAACCGCTTCTTAAAAAGCACAACCTCGATCCAGAGGTTTTAGCCAACTATAGACCTATTTCTAATCTTCGGTTCCTCTCAAAAAGTCTTGAGAAAGCGGTCGCAAAACAGTTGTGTGATTACTTAAAAAACAATGATTTATTTGAAGATTTTCAGTCTGGCTTTAGAACACATCATAGCACAGAGACAGCTCTGGTTAAAGTCACAAATGACATTCTAATAGCCTCAGACAAGGGACTTGTCTCTATTCTTGTTTTGCTCGATCTCAGTGCTGCATTTGATACTATCGACCATGATATCCTATTGTAAAGACTCGAGCACTTAGTTGGCATACAGGGAACTGCTTTAGGCTGGTTTAGGTCCTATCTATCTGAACGCTCTCAGTTTGTACGTGTTAACGATGAATCTTCCACGCAAACCAAAGTTAGCCATGGAGTGCCACAGGGCTCAGTGCTCGGACCTATTTTGTTCACATTATATATGCTTCTGTTAGGCAATATTATAAGGAATCATTCTGTAAACTTTCATTGTTATGCGGATGATACTCAACTATATTTATCAATCAAGCCTGATGATATTAATCATCTAAATACAATTCAAGACTGCCTTAAGGACTTAAAAACGTGGATGACCTTAAACTTTTTGATGTTAAACACAACCAAAACTGAAGTTATTGTACTTGGCCCGAAGAATCTACGAAACAAATTATCTAAAGATATACTAACTATGGATGGCATTAATTTGGCCTCCAGTGAGACTGTAAGGAATCTTGGTGTTATATTTGATCAGGATTTATCCTTTAACGCCCACATAAAATCAATTTCAAGGACCGCCTACTTCCATCTACGTAACATTGCAAAAATCAGGCATATCTTGCCTCAAAACGATGCAGAGAAACTAGTCCATGCATTTGTTACTTCTAGGCTGGATTATTGTAACTCTTTATTATCAGGGAGTACCAAGAAGTCAGTCAAGTCGCTTCAGCTGATTCAAAATGCTGCAGCTCGTGTACTAACCAGAGTTAGGAAAAGGGACCACATTACTCCTGTTCTGGCTGCCTTACACTTGCTCCCTATAGAACACAGGATAGAATTTTAAATTATTCTTCTCGCCTACAAAGCCCTTAATGGGCAGGCGCCATCTTACCTTAAAGAACTCATTATACCCTACTGTCCTACTAGGGCATTGCGTTCCAAGAATGCAGGGTTGTTGGTTGTTCCTAGAGTCTCTAAAAGTACAATGGGAGCCAGAGCCTTTTCTTATCAAGCTCCACATTTGTGGAATCAGCTTCCAGTTTGTGTTCGGGCGGCAGACACCCTATCCGTTTTTAAGAGTGCGCTTAAGACCTTCCTTTTTGATAAAGCTTATAATTAGGGCTGATTAGATTCAGCCACTAGTTTTGCTGATATAGGCTTAGTTTGTCGGGGGACATCTTACTTCTTCCTGCTCTCTGTATATACCTGTGTACTCTCATGTTCCGATTAACCCAGCTTCCCCAAATTTCTTTCTTTTTGGTGTCTATATACACCGGGATCCGGAGTCATGGATGATCCTTCGGTCCTGTGTCCTGGATCGCGAGCCCTGGATCGCGAGTCGTGGCTGTGGTCCTGGATCATCGGTCCTGGATGGATATCCTCGTGGATTCATCTTTCTATTATACACACATGCATTTCCAAACATTTGGACTACCTATGTTGCAAATGTATTATCTTTTCAATTTACACACGGCATCTATTGCACGTCTGTCCGTCCTGGGAGAGGGATCCCTCCTCTGTTGCTCTCCCTGAGGTTTCTCCCATTTTTCCCTTTAGACTGTGGGTTTTCTCCGGAAGTTTTTCCTTGTACGATGTGAGGGTCTAAGGACAGAGGGTGTCATATTGTCATACTGATATTCTGTACACACTGTGAAGACCACTGAGACAAATGTAACATTTGTGATATTGGGCTATATAAATAAACATTGATTGATTGATTGATAGATTGATTACCCTCTCTCGTCCGGGCGGTAAGAAAGGAGCCCTCAGCCAGAGCAGCAGCAGCCAACAAGCTGACTGTTGCTCTCTGTAAACAATGCCGCCGAAACATAATTTCAGCCAATCAGCATCATCAGATCTGATGCTCAAAGGGCGCCCTGTCAGCGCCCTGGCCTGTGTGTCTGTGAGTTGTTTGGACTCGTATCCAAGGTGACGCTACAGTAGTTGTCGAGGATGGCTGTGTCTGCAGGTGGAGACTCCGGTGCTAGTGGATCGCCGGAGCTGTAGATTAACATTTACATGCTTATTGTAGTTGTAAGGACAATGCTTGTAGCACCATGGAGCATATGTGTGGGCTGGACCTGTATTTTACAGGAAAGGAGTGAGCAGAGGGTCGAGTTGTCGATTCTTGTTCAGTTTTCATCTTCCTCACCCTCTCAGACTTTGAGTTGCGCACGCTGCTAAAGAGACACGCTACCATGGAAACCAATCAATGGTGTAGCTGTATTAAAGTCCGAGTAGAAACAGTCGTGAGTACATCGGATTTTGTCAGAAATCGGGAGAAATGCGGGAGAAATATGACCCCGGGAGAAAACCGGGAGAGGGCAATGAAATCGGGAGTCTCCCGCGAAAATCGGGAGGGTTGGCAAGTATGACACACACACACACACACACACACACACACATAATGTTCGTATCTAGTCTCCTGATTTTAAATGGGAATTAAATAATTTGAGTGTTCCCAAAGCACCAGTGTTCTGCAGATGGTGTGGGCCTCAATTTGTCCCCCCCGCATCAATTTTAGTAAATAATGTCCCCTTGAAACCGTTACTGAACTGATTTGGGATATTTGTACTTTGATAACCATTAATCTCCCCTTCAATGTTGATCGTCTCAGGATTCTTCAAATCCCGCCAAATTATGTGTGACGTAATTGCGGGCCAAGAGCTCCAGCTGCACCGTTCCGGATCCCAGCATCTGCATGCAAATGCACGATGGCGCACACAGCTGCAAGCTCAGACTGTGATGACAGTTTAATTTTGAACGTGTCTGAGAGCTCATATGAGGCTGAAGGATCGGAAAGTGATAGTCATGACATCGTAGACGATATTGGCTATATGCCCTACAGATTCGAACCATATGCCTCTGAGTCTGAATCGGATGAAACGAACTCCGAGTCGTAATACGAGAGATAATACGGTCATGTAGCCAGTGGCGGACTGGGACTAAAAATCAGCCCGGGACTCTCGACCGGCCCACTTTGCTACCGCTAGTAAATTGTCAACGGGGGGAGTGGGGGATGTGCTAGTGACTTATCCGACCGGCACACTTCAGTACCGGCCCATCGGGATTCGTCCCGATGGCCAGTCCGCCACTGCACCCAGCCCAGCCCACGTAAACTGTCAACGGGGGGAGCCTCGATGCGGGGAAACGGTGGACCTAGTGTTCCGATCGGAGTGGGAATAATAATCATGATCGTAAATCATAATCCGTGCATTTTATCCATTAATTTCCCCAACATTGTGGTAAAAAAACACACGTTTAATCTACAAAAAGCATCAGTTTGTTTTTTCATCAGGAAATGCAGACCGGCTCAAACAAACGATTTGTAATCATCATCCTCACGATCATATGTTCGCCGAATTGACATGAAAGCACTAATAAATGTAGTTGAATCCACTTGAGTTTACAACTACAAAAATAATCGGTTTGTTTTATATTACATTCGACGGGAGAAAATTCAGCAGCTCTCACTACCGATTTTTAATCCTAATTTAATCATCATTTTCACCACGATCATTTATGTTTATGTTCGCCGAATTGACATGAAAAGCACTAACAAATATGAATATACTGTAGTCAACTTCATTAAAACGTTATTAACGTGCCTAATCTCAGTAATTCACCATTTATACGCATGACAACACACTTTGTCCGTGTTTGGCTCTCTCGCCGCACAGTGAAGCATTCCCGCATTGACGTCACTTCCGGCTTCCCCCAAAACTTCAAAATGAGTCGAAGGAATTTCCCCACGATGTTCGAAATTATTGATATATCGGAACGGTATCGCACCCTCTTTTTTAAGCTGACGGTTCGAGATTACTAGTAGCCCAATATTTCATTGCACAACAGTTGTTGGGAGGCTGTCAGGCTCTTTAACGTCTAATATATTGCTTTCCTGCAATGTTAACTATGTTGAAGCACTTATTTTAACTGATATTATACACATTAATTATACTCTTTTGTATGATAGTACAAGAAATGTGCAGAATTTGACAGTTTAATGGTGGAGGTATACACACATAGATGTCTTGTAATGCACTGTGAGGAACATGTGACCCAAGTTTTTCATTCATTCCACATTTTTCATTCATCCCACGTAAACTGTCAACGGGGGGAGCCTCGCTGCGGGGAAACGGTGGACCTAGTGTCCCGATCGGAGTGGGAATAATAATCATGATCATAAATCCTAATCCGTGCATTTTATCCATTAATTTATACACACATTTGTATCCATTAATTTATACACAACCATAGTTGTGTATATGATATGTCAATAAACCTTTGAAAATCTTGAAATCTTGAAAGGGATGTGCAAAATAGCCATTATATACAGTTTTTAATTAACTATTAGTCGAGAATAATGATTAATGAATATACTTTATAGAGATCTGCAGATACATGTTTAGTCTTCTCAAGCACCAACAATCAAATATCTCTCCTGATTGTTGGTACTTGACCTTCCCTGAATTTTACTCAGGTGTAACTAAAGTCTGCTTTAAGGGTTGTTTATATTTCACATCATTAATCAGAATCTGCAAAGTAACTAAAATAAGTTAAATACCAGGTTAACCTCTGAATTGTAGTGCAGTAGAATTACAAAGTAACAATGAGCTGTCATGTGGGTATATATTAAGGCTGCCCATTATGGATACAAGCGATTTTCACCCATTTAGTAATTACATGTTTTAAATGTGTACACACCAATTTGTTTCCTATCGCCTAAACCTCCAGGGCTGTACACAGTTTAATACTGTCAACTTCTAATTTTGGGAAAAACGAAAACGTCTTTTAAAACTACAACTCCCAGTAGAGACGTGCCATAGAGAACATGTTGCGAAACACAATAGCCAGCATGTGTAGTTCTCGGGGGCGTTCGAGTCCAGTTTTGAATAGTCTTCCGTGGTTTCGTTCCATTTCAAAGAGCTTGATGCTCGGCGTAACCTTGGCGCACTGCCACTCCGACATCCAATCCCAGAGCTTGAAGATTAATCACGGGGTTTGTCGCAAAGCGGACAGGCGTCGTCACAACAATAGCTGGGGATTGTAGTCTCTTTGGCGCTCCACATTTCAGAGAAAACAAGTTGTTTCTCAGAATTGAAGGGGAAAAACACAAATCATTGCACACAATTTAAACCTATAAATGTTGTTTCATTAACAAAGGTGATCTGGTGTTTTTGAGTTGATGAGTAGTGGAGATATCACTGTCAAATCAATCGACAGTAAGGACAATACTTACTTCCGGGTGTACAATTCTCCGTTATCCAATGGGAATGGACACTCACATTGCCTTTAAGAGCTGCCGACATAAACGGATGCGGTGCTTCCCTGAGCGTCAAATACCCGATGGGAATACATTGCAATCAGTTGAAAGCTCTTTGCGTCCGTTTATGAAGCTGAAGGAGCCTCGGCGCGTCACAACTGCACGCCACGGGACCCTGACCAAGCGTCGCCCCTGGACGTTTAGGGAGTGAGAGTGTGTTGATGTGGTAGAAGCAACAAACTCACTTATGTTCAAGTAAACATACAAACAACTCATGTCTCATGCTTCATGTAACTTTGTTTACATTCAACATGGACCCTGTTCTTTAAAAAAGCTCAAGGTGTTAATCTATGCTTTGATTGTCATACATTTGCCAATAAGCGTTAATCATGCTCTAGTTGACAGAAGCAGATATTTAGGGGCCACAAAGGAACTATATTGTGAATGTCAATTCTCTAAGAGCATTTCAAGATGGATATATTACAGTATTGAATATTTCCTTAGTATGCTAATGATAAAAAGTAATTTAGGGTTACGATAATTTTGCCCTGAACACACCATTATTTATTTTCTGGAAATTAAGTTTAAATGTAAAGAAAACTAGTGTATTCACCAGGTCCTACTGAGACTGTTGCATTATGGGCTGTTGCAGATGGTCTAGCCCTAATGTTGCTATGCTAGAAAGTTTCTTCAAGTCCATTTATGGATTGTTTTTTTTAGAATAAGTCAGCAATAAAAGTCTTAAGTTTTAACAATAGCAGTGTTTGACAGCTCATGTAACATGTTTTGCTACCATAGAGTAAATATAATCCTGATGAATGAAAAGACACAAAGGCATTGGTAGCAGAAACTTCTCATCTTCATAAGGGACGATAACTTTGAGCTAGGCTTTGACCGCACATAATGGATCCTCATATTGGATCTCAATGTTGTTATTATTATTATTATTATGACGTGTTAATATGTTATCGTCTTCCTTTAAACGTTGTCCTGATGCGCCTCCTGCTCCTGTCTGTCTCGGTGCATCCTGATGCGCCTCCTGCTCCTGTCTGTCTCGGTGCATCCTGGGAGTGTTTCTGTGCTGTAAGCTGTTCTGGCTCCAGCAGTTTGCAGTGCCATACTGCTGCAGCTAAAGCTAAGTCTCAGAGAGATAATGGTTATTGTCTGCTTCCCCTCAACCATCAACAGATTAGAGGCATGTAGACACGTGGGCTCTCCCTTTATTTCTCTCCTTCTACTCCCTTTTCTTTCTTCTCGCCTCACTCCCTCCCCTCTCCCTCCACTCCTCTTATCTCATTTTGCTTTTCTATAGGCCAACTCGCTCTATAACACCCCACACCCCATATCATTTTAAAACATGTTCTCTCTATTTTCAGACATCTTTTCTTTCTCTTCACTGCCAGAAACACAAGAAAACTGCAGCGTCAGCACAGACCCCCCCACTACCACCACCACTACACACTCACCCTACCTCGCTCTCACCCCCTGTGTCTTGCTCTCTGTGGTACCGTCCAGAAAGCTGTTTATAATAGCAACAGTGGTGTGGCCATCTGACATTTAGACAAACGATCTTCGGAAGCAGGCGTGGAAATAGAGAGGGGAAAATTAGAGTAGAAAGGCGTAAAGTACGAAACGGCAGACAAAAACAAGAAAGAAGGGGTAAAGATAGCAAGGCTGAGCTGCAGAACTGTGAAAGGGATGGAGGAGGAGAAAGACAGAGATACTGAGAGAGGAGAGAGAGGAGAATCTGAAAGGAATATTGGCAGAGAGGCAAGAGAGCAGCACAGGAAAAGGATCAAATGGAGCAAGAAAATAAACGGTTGAGAGGAAGAGTAGGGGGAGGAAATGCTGAGGAGTGGAAGTGCAAAATAAAGAGACAGAGTAGATAGAGGGCAGATGAGACTGTGACAGGAGAGTTATTTCAATGGTCATATAGACATCTCAATGAAAATGCCAACAACCTAATCAAAGGACTCGAAAGGGCAGAGAGAGAGAAGGAGACTCCGGAAGAAGGCGGAGGAGAATGAGAAGGAGTGGAGTGGAGGAAGTTGATGAGAGAGAAAGGACAGGACAAAAAGATGGAGAGATATGGATGAAGAAAGGGAGGACAGGCGTATTGGAATATATGCAGAAAAGGAGGAGAGCAATTAAACAAAGAGAAAGGAAAGAGGAAGACATTTGAACAAAATTAGTGGCAAGGGAAAAGAGATGCGGGGGGATGATACATAACAAACTGCATAAATAAGAATATGAGTTATGGATGAAAAGAGGGCAGAAGACATGAAGCGAGAGAAAAAGAGCAGAAATGAGATAAGGGAAGAATAGAGAGCGAAGGAAAGAAAAGGGGTGAGAGAGAGAATCGCTTCCTTTTTGACATTCAAGAAGCACTTGAAATTGTTGTGCCCCGACAGAAATGTTGAGATAGTCACATTTTATGTTGGTTGTATTGTCTTCCACTTCCTGGTTTGTTTTGTCACTCACCGTTTACCCAGTCATTCCAGGCTCCCTGATTGTCTACCTCTTGTGTGTCTCCCGCGCTCATCAGCACCAGCCCAGCCCCTGATTGTTTCCACCTGTGTCTTGTGTTTAAATTCCCCAGTCTCCCAGTGTTCCTTGTCAGTTCGTCTTGTCTCATGGTCAGATCTATGCTCTCCTTGATACCAAGATGTTTTTGTTCCTCACTACGTGAGCGATATTCTTTTGTTCACCTTTTGTCATCTCATCTAGAGATTAGAAAGTGTTTATTTTGTTCATCTATTTGAAAATAAAGTATCTTACAAATACTTTACCTCTGTCTCCTGGGTCGTGCAATTGGGTCTAATACCCTGAATTTCTGAGTTTGTAACAGAAACTCCTCGTAGAAGAATCTTATTGTCTGAATGTGCTGAAGATGTGCTGAAAGGCCCTGGTACTTTCTTCACTTGCAAAATGAGGAAGAATTAGAACAACAATTTGACTTGAGAACATTGTCCAAAAAAAAATTGGTAGCATGTTAATAGTCCAATGAACACATGCTTACATTTCCGAGCAGGACTTAAGACGGGAGGCAGGCAGAAGAGCTGTGTGATTTAGCCAGACAGATGTAAGGGATTGTCATTGTTCAGATTCAATGACCTGTAAAGGACACTGCTACATCCATTTTCATACAGCTGTGTGTTAGATTGAGAGAAAAAGAGGGAGGAAGTGTGTAATTGTGTGAAGCTGATATTGCTATGCTGGAGTGGAGCCTTTTACAAACCTTTACTTTATTATTTTTCTTATCACACTGCTTAAGGTCTTCCCTCCCTCTTCCTCTTTCCTCTCCTCCTCACATCCTCCATCTGAACCCCCTCTTCCCTCCCTCCCTCATTCACTCACTCACTCACTCACTCCCTCCTCCTTTCCGACTCCACAAAATGTCTCTCCATCTCTCCATCCATCTCTCTTTCCTCTCCAGATGACAGGGCGATATTGCTCAGTTTACACTTTGAGTTGTCAGCATGGTATGAAAAACCTCAGAGCATCAGTTTGTAACTGCTTACATCTTCTTCCTTTTGTTCTTGAATTGCTTCAAATGTTTCCATGGCCCCATGTTATTTAATACAATTCAATTGGATTTGATTTATTTTGATTAGATTCCCCTGGATTTCTGGGGATAAAATGCTGTTTATCCCCCCTAAAACTGCACAAGGAAGCATTTGTAATTTGTAAGTGTATTGTGGTCTTGGAATGGAAACAAACAACAGCCAAATGTAACTAGAAAACATTTAACAGCCATTAAGTGCTTAGTAGGGTTGTACCTGAATATCCAAATCCAAATTGAATTTATTGAAATCTCCAATATCAACATAAGAGCTTGTGCCTCTTCCGGGGGAGCTAACACTTAACTTTATCGTTGACTTTCTCCGTCTTTATATGTAGATATTACTTTTCTTCGTTAATCTTCGTTCCTTTTCTCTGTCACGTCGTTTCCATAGCAACAACAACTTCCTGTCAACAGCGCTAACTCTCCTTCAAAATAAAAGCATGTCCATACAAAATAGGAAGCCAAGCCAAATTACACTTGAGACATATACAACTGCAACGAAAGTAACAAATACAATGCAATATCCCATTCAATTTCAAAGAACACAAATTGGGTTCTATACATTAACAAATAACTATAAAACAACAATACTGTAGATTAACAACATGAATGCCTTGAATAAACCGAAATACAGGTGTTGAAGCGCGCGCCACGCACGCTGAATATTCGCTGCCCATTACTACTGCTGTGCTGATTAATACCATACCGAATATCCGGAACCCGAAAAATGGTATTCGGAACAGCCCTAGTGCTTAGTAAGTTTACTTGGCCTTTGGACCCTGGAAACTAATTCAAACCTTTTTGTGGAGTTTAAACACATTTAAGAGTCCTCGTCTTCCCTCCATCTCTCCATCTCTCCCCCCTCTCCTGCTCTGCCATCACAAAGGTACTTTGTAAAAAGCCTTCAACAAATCAGCAATTGTTTTAGTCAGTCACGTAGCCAGCCTGTAACACAACCAATCAGCTTGCAAGTCAGTCAATCAACTTAACAACCAGTCCATCATTTAGTCTGTAAATCAAACTGACAGTCAGTCAGGCTTGCAGGCCGTTTTCTCACCTCCTTCCTCCCTCTCCCACTGCCTCCCCTGTGGGGCTGTACAGCAGTAGAACAGAGTACCATGGGATGTTTCAGCAGCGCTTCTAAGATGTTGGTTTCCAACAAGCTAACATCTATTAACACCCTCCCAGTTTGTATATCTCCCTCTCTGCTGTATCTCTCTTTCAGCCTCCCTCTCTCTGCCACCACGGGACCGTTTTTTTGCCGTGTCCTTACAATGTAGGTTCAACACTGCTAGCGACCATTACCAATCATTAAAAATGTATAGAATAAGAACGGTGCGAAGCTACTGGAGCAATGATAGCCCGTGGCTAATGCATTTATGCTCACACATACACACACAAACAAACACACTCAGTCAAAAATAGATAAACATATATTTATATACAAGTATGCCAGCTGTTAATGTAACCATGCATTAAAATCTCCCAACTGACACACACACACACACACACACACACACACACACACACACACACACACACACACACACACACACACACACACACACAAACACCTCCAATAATAAACATCCCCTCACTGACAGCCACATATATTATATTATATTTGTACACATGGAAATGCCTGTGCTAATTTGCACATACAGACTTCCAAACTCTATTGAAACACACAGTTTAAATGTATTCACATGGACATACTCAAACAAGCAAATACACCCACTCACGCAAACTTGTGTAAACAGGCAAACACTAATACACAGCATTTTCAAGACTTACACAAATTCACTCTCAAGTTGCAACACTGCATTAAAATGACACACAGCTTGTACAGTGTTCGCATGGTTGCACTCAGCAAGACTGTGTACACACACATGATGTCTAGATATAGTGGCATACACACTTTTAGCTTACGCATGGACATTTACACACAAAAGGGCACTCAAGCACAAAAAAATCCCCACACACACACACACACACACACACACGACCCTAACCCTTAGCATTTTCCCTTGAAGGCCAAGACAAATAATTGCAGACTGTTTATCTCTAAAGTGATTCATCTTCTGCAGACTTTTCAACTGTTTTACACATACAACGATACAAAAACACACACACTTTGAAGAGCAGTGAACCTGTTAATGTGAGTGACAGCTGCATTAAACACTGGACTGCTCAGCAGATAAGTGGAGTACACATCATTTGACTAAGAACACAAGGAAAGCCAGTCAGTGAGAGAAGAACCCAGAGACAGAGACACTAATAAACAATCTGAACCCTCTGCCAACCTGGGGAGTAATTATTACTGGGGCTCTATGTGTTTCTCTGTGTCTCACTGTCTCGCTCTCTCCCTTCTGCTGCTGCTGACTCGTTGCTTTGAAATGGAAATGTATCTCATTGGCTCCATATGTAGAGCGTGCATACACACACATTCATCCTGTACACGACATACCAACACACACAGAGCGTAGGTGTGCTCTAACAGTGACACACACACCATGCCCTTAAACCATGGAACTAAGCGAGAGAAAAACTGAAATAACACTAATGTAACATTAACAGAAGCATTAGCCCGCTTAATGTTAGCCCGCTAGCCAGCCATTAGCCCACAGCATATAGAAAATCTCATGCTAACAGAAAGGCAAAGCAGGAATAATAAAATGGCAAAGTGCTACATTAAGAGAATCATTAGCCTCTTTATTCCTTTATAGTAGCACCAAACTAACAGATATTCAGGTTTGAAGCTACACTTGCCCTATACTGCAATGAATCCATCATTCAACTGCTAACAGGAAATATATTCAAGCTAAAGAAATCTTCACGTTGCCCAAGTGCCTTTGAGCAAAACACTGAGTCTACTACCAGCTGACCGTGAACTCATCAAAAAGTGCTTCTCCCTACCTGGATTCAGAAATTACCATATTACTTTTATCCGAGTTATTTAAGGTTGCTAGCCCGGGGATACGCCACATTTAGGAACAGTTTTACATTCACACCGACAATGGCACTACATAAAAAAAAAAAGCAGCATCCACATTCATATCAATGAGACCAATGTGCTGATGCGGTAAAACCAAATGCTCCAACGACTCCCGCTGCTGGAGTGCTTATATAGGCCTAGATGTGTCTTACTGAATGTAATTATTAAAAACAATCAGTATGAACTATAACACTGAGTGGGTCAAATGATAAACTTGGTGACATCTACTAATATGCATTTGAATGTGTAAGCTTAGAATTTTTTTTTTTAAACAAACCGGATACATATCTTTTAGCTGAATGAGATCAGCAAAATTATTAACTGATATTGTAGTGTCTGTTTCTGAATATACAAGCTTCACTTAATATGGAAAATAGTTACGCAGTGGCATTGTTAGCCACTATTGCGGCTTTCACACCAGCGCTTTTCCCTTTCTAGCTCTGAGCTCTGTTCACACCGCCCAGAGCTGCCGCTGCTGCGTCATGACGTCACCGTTTACGTGCCTGCTTCATAAAATCCAAACCGTGCGGATATCCCTCACATCGACAACAACAACGGCCAATTGTATTGAAGCGCTGTTCGCTTTGGTTATCCTCTTACGAAACGAAATGGAAGACATCGGACGACTTTACAAGGGACGACTTTACTTGGAACTTTACAAACATCACATGCGAAATGCAAGACTTCTTTGTGGTCTTCAGCATCAACTTCAACGACGAATCTGCCCCTGCCCCCGCCTCGACGTAAGAGAGACGTAAGCGACGCTGCCTCTTAGCTTCGAAGCTCTTGCCTCTAGACCGACAATTTTTTGGAGCTGGAAGTGAACCGGATTCCGGAGCTAAGAGGCGGCGCCTCTGCGGTGTGAACAGGAAAAACCGGTACTTTTCAGGCTCCAGCTCCGAGCCAGAGCTGAAAACGCGTTGGTGTGAAAGGGGCATATACTGTAAGGCCTTACAAGTACTGCACATTTAATAGGAGGTATATAATGTGTAGATGATGGTAAAAGTCAATGTAACCGAGGAGCAGCTGAAGAATGCTACACTAACTTTTTCTTTGTTCAGAGCGTAGACGTAACAGAGGTTTATTGTCCTGAAAATAGGAATGCTCAGGGATATTTTGCACCTGGAATTTGAATAAAAGAGACAATACCTCAATGTAATGCAAGCTGTTAATGTGCTTCATGAACCCATGCTGCATGTTTTATTCACAGGTTCCTTGGATTGTGCCATTTTCCATATTAGAACGTCAAGAACATTCAGCAATGCAGCACAAATGCAACACTGAAAAAAGAATGGGTTCCTGCTAGGCCCATGAAGTTTAATAAATATCGGGCGAGTAGTTTTTCCGTAATCCTGCTGACAAACCATCAGAGAAACCAAGGGAAATACATTGCCTCCTTTGCGGAGGTAATTACTTCACTGGAATTGGTAAAACATTATCCACGGCTGCTGATGTTCTGAATAAATTGTCAAATTAATGTTGGATATTGGTTGTCATGGATGTCTTGTAGCCACACCTACTGATCTTTCATTACAAACTCCAGTTGAGAGATTCATTTCATGCTTATTTTTAGAGCTCGCCGGCTGAATAATCCTGTGTTATGAAATAACCCTCAGCATAACAACAGCGAGGCGTCGGCAACACAAGGTGCAGAAAAACAGCAACAACATCATGGAGCAAAGTGGCTGCTTCCAAAAGCTCTATACCAGCCAAATGCTAAGTTATAACCAGTGATATACGTTACATTTCTTTATATATCAGACATATATTCCGGGTTTTAATAGTTTACTCAAGATCTTTATTATAGGATGTATGCACACAGCGCTAAAAGTTAAAAAAATGAATCTAGTAATCTGTTTGTTTGATTTAAAGATTTAGAAAATAAAACTTTAACATGGTGGTTCAAAACAAGAGCCTGACAAATAAAAGGGACATGGCATTTACTTTTGAATAGCCTACTAATGGGTTGTAAAACACAATCGGACCAGCTTTGCAACAGCACTTTTATGATGATCATAATTTCAAGCTCTGTCATGCTATTTCATACGATATGCACATGCTCTTGTATTTCCTTTTTTATGCTGTCCTCTCTGATTTGAAATGACAGATAGATGTAAGATGCTGTTGTGTGTGATGCAGTATTTACGGCAAAGCATGAAATATTCAATTCCAGTCATTAATATCAACAGATTTTAGAGCCTGTTTGCTCGTGCCTTTAGGTCAGCCCGCTGGATTTCCCTCCATATGAGGTATAAATTCAGTGCAGACAGGGTTATGATGTTATTACTTAATGCCAGACATTACTAGCAGAGCAGCACAAGATGGAAAAGTCATTCCTGATTAATTGCGTCTGCTGGAGAATACATTTTCATTTTCTCTTTTACTTTGTCTCTCAGAGCATAGCGGTGTCTTTCCTTCCTCTCCGTCCCAATGTCTCTTTACCACATAGCTCTGATCTTAGCCTCTCTCTCTCTCTCCCTCTATCTCTCCGTCTTCACACATTCTCCCCTTTTCCCTCTGCCCTCTCCCCCTGCATTAGCCTACTACATGTAGGCCATGGCTCTTTTGAAAGTTCTGTCATTTGAACACTATAAAGATAGATTACCCACTCATTTTAACTCTAGCGTGGAGAGCTAAAAAATACCTTTTCTTCCCAAGCATAATGAACCATGTACACTTAACATGCAGGCTACTTTGTGTGTTCTCTGGTAGTTAATCCTACTCTGTGACACTAACAGAAGCACGGTTTCACTTCACAGTTCTTCACATATATTCTTGGATATATTTAAATTGAAGAACTTGTGAGAATGGAAAACAAATGGTTCATTGCTCTTAGTATTCATTAGATATCTCTCTTTATCTCCACTGTGTCTCTCACACACACATTCACACACCACCTCTTTGCTCTCCATTGAACTGTGTACTATATCGTAGTTAAGTGTACTGTATTGCCGTGTGTGTCTGTCCAGTGAGAACACTAGAAGGACCCTCAAGTACCTGAAAAGGATCAGTACTCAATGAGATTTCTCGCTCATTCTGTTGCAGGTGAGCGAGCCTTTCACACACACACAGTTTCATCATCTTTTTTTAAGCTCAGATTGTTTCAAAAGAATAGTGTGTAACTTTAGTGAGGCTGAGGGGATTCAATGATTATACAAGCACCTAAACACATTGGACAAAATGTCTCAGTTTCTGTGCATGTGCCATTTAGTCTGTCTTTCTCACGTAGAGGTGAAAGTTAGAGCTCCCAGGCTTCTCATAGGAAGCAAATCATATTAAAAACACACAAACACACACAAAGAGGGACGCATTTTTAATTTAAAGTAAGCTGCAAATAAAAGTATTATATACACAACAATACAGACACCAGCAAATATGCACACGAACACATGTTCTTCTGCGAGGCAGGGTATTGTCCTCATGAGGATTGTTGAGCATCTGGCGAGCACGTTAACTATTGATTTTCAGAATATATCCTGTAATTATCTTGAGCCCTTTGTTCTGTTCTAGATGGAAAACTTCACCTACTGTATGTTGAATCCCAGGAAATCTACAATTCGATATAATTGTAATACCCCATGTTAAGCAATTGTACTATATTGTCATGAATTACCTATTTCCTAAAGCACCGTCCACTTACTGGATTCCACAGGAGGAGAACACTGCTTAAAGTGTTTAATAAACCATTACTTTCGATACTAATCAACGTTTATTGGATGGACTTAAAATAAAGAGTTCTAACCTTTTAAATGATTCTCAAATATATTTTCATAATATTAAACATACAGAGTCCACTAAGTTATTTATTCACAAAGCTACTCTCTTTATCCCAAAAGAGCCGTAGGTGTCAGCATGTGACCTGTGGCAGGAACGACTCCCTTCGATAACAGCCTGTCGTATGGGCAGGAGATTATACCGCAGTAAAGACATGTAAGCAGGATATGGATCCAAAGGTGCTAGAATAGCTACATTGTGGCCTTTACTTGAAGAAGGTCAAGATTAAATAAAATACTTATGGATTTCTTTGGTCAATGCCTTAGACATCCATTTGCACACATCTTATGTCTAATACCCTCGGTGTTATGTGAATTTAAATTGGGAAGATAGCCCTGTTTTAATTAGCCATCTACTCATCCACAGGAGAAGTGTGTGTGTGTGTGTGTGTGTGTGTGTGTGTGTGTGTGTGTGTGTGTGTGTGTGTGTGTGTGTGTGTGTGTGTGTGTGTGTGTGTGTGTGTGTGTGTGTGTGTGTGTGTGTGTGTGTGTGTGTGTGTGTGTGTGTGTGTGTGTGTGTGTGTGTGTGTGTGTGTGTGTGTGTGTGTGTGTGTGTGTGTGTGTGTGTGTGTGTGTGTGTGTGTGTGTGTGTGTGTGTGTGTTAGTATGCCAGTCAAGGGGACAGACAGCTAGTCCCAATATCTGTTGTTTGGCATTGATTCAATGTCAGCTAATTGTCTCTGTGCGCACGTGTGTGTGTGTGTGTGTGTGTGTGTGTGTGTGTGTGTGTGTGTGTGTGTGTGTGTGTGTGTGTGTGTGTGTGTGTGTGTGTGTGTGTGTGTGTGTGTGTGTGTGTGTGTGTGTGTGTGTGTGTGTGTGTGTGTGTGTGTGTGTGTGTGTGTGTGTGTGTGTGTGTGTGTGTGTGTGTGTGTGTGTGTGTGTGTGTGTGTGTGTGTGTGTGTGTGTGTGTGTGTGTGTGTGTGTGTGCGTGCGTGTGTGTGTGTGTGTGTGCGCGCGTTGTTTGTATGTGTGTGTTTCTTTTGCACAGTCCCCTGTAACCTGTGGTTAACAATATATAAATTATATAAGTACTGGCTGGGTTTGATAGGAATTAACATCACAGCGGGACTGTTTTCGGATGTTTCTTGGCTGAAACAACCTGTTGCTGGATAAGCTTAATGTGTTTTTCTGTGTCGCACTGTTTGTCAGCTAAATGTAAAGATGTTAAAGAAGTAGGACACATACCATAACAAATGTTGTATAATGATGATTGAAAATATACTTTTATGAATTAACAAATGTATTTATTTGAGATTTAGGATGAATGTGAATGTGTTGATTATTATTACGAGTAGTTTACTTAATTACTACAAATTATAATTACAGTAAGACAAGCAGAACATAGACATCCCCTTACAGAAGCTCACTGAGGGGTTGAGAAAATGTTACTCAATGATGTTAAATGTGGAAAAAATAATCAACAACATCAGAGAACTTGTTCCTTAATCTTCATAATGCCTCGGTTGTTTATTTGTTCTTCAGTTCATGCCTGAAGATACCTGACTTTTTATGCCATTTCTTAAGTGACATTTCGAGAATATCAATAATTAGTCGAGTGTTGGAACTTAAAGTGCAACATCACATTTAAAAGGCTGGCAACCATCTGGGGTTTGAGGTTTGACGAAATAAATTATTGCCAACCTCCGTCTGTCTTTCCAGATGTCTGTCTGCCCTTTCATTTTCTCCTAGTGTCTTCCTCTGTGTTTAACTCTAAATATAACAACTTAACTTAAATAGCTGCAGGGATGCACACATCACACAGCAATAATTGACAGGGAAAAGCTTAATTTGTTGTCATGGTCAGGGTTTTCAGATAATGGATTAAAAATTGTAATTACAAGTGACATGTTCAGCATTTTCTTGCGGTTGAAATTGATAAAAAATAATCTAATATAGAATCTGCAGCGTACATACTGTCACTACAAAACTGCTTATTATTGTGGGGGGGGGGGGGGAATCTCTCAAATATAAATGCAGATTTTCAAACTGTTAAACAGCGTAGGAAACAGACACAAACAAGTGCACAGAGATTGGAATGAAAGATAAATCGTAGGTTATAATATGCAGTTGCCTCAATCACAAACAGCTCAAACGCACCATAATCACATCCATCAACAGACAACTCTCCCACAATTACACTTTTATTCAAATGCCTTTAGTTCAATCCTGAGAGCCCGCTTATGGCAGCATTTCAGATAAAGATAACGCCTCCAAAGACACACACACACACACACACACACACACACACACACAGGATAAATGCACAGAATGTAACACAAAGAGATAGATCAGTGGGTAAGGGGAATGCATGAGCACTGCACAAGAACAAAATGCTGTCACACACATACAATTTTAACACTGCTAGAAACAATTGTGTTCTTTATCGCAGAGCGGGAAATGTGACAGATGTGTTCACGGGAGAGGGAGAGATTGAGAGAGAAAATCAGAGGGACAAGCATTGAGAAAAGCAGCGAGGAGACGTGCACACAGAGAAGCTATTGATAAACAGAGGAACAGCAACGCTCCCACCAAACGAGGAGAATGTTAACACTTTCTCCCCTATCCGTCTGTAACGTGTGGAACCTCCATGGTCACTAAATGCTCACCAACACAGACCTGCTGACACACAGCATCAATCCCCTGTCAGACCGTCAGCATCTCCACGGAGACAACTGCTCCTCTGTGTGTGGTGACTCCACAAAATCACATTACACAATGAGCGTGGGATTTCCTCTCTAAATTCCCTCCAGCAGAAATATCCATTCCATCTCTCTCTGTCACACAGGTTATTAATTGTATAGCCATGATTTGCCTGATACCAAACAACATGTTTAATTGTTTCTGTTTCAGATAACCTCATTGCAGTCCTCACTTGAAGAAGCTGCAGGAAGTCTGTGTAAGTGATCTGTGATTGATTGTTAAGTTGGTTTATTCATTTTAATATCTGCACAGCAAGCAGGCCCAAAATGAGGATGCCTTCACTGTTCCCCAGGTGTATACTGTGTCCAAGTTGGGCACTGCACTCTTTCTCTCATGCGCGCACACACACGCATTAGCTCTCTCATTCTCTCTACTGCACAAACGCACAAAAAGGACACACGCACGTAATCCCAAGAGAGGCGAGAGCGAGCACACACACGCTTAGATGTAACTCTTTCTCTCTCTTGCAAACACACTCTCAGACACACTAACGCTGTCCGCAACAACGACACGGCACGAATCAAAAACCAGTGTGTTCCTCTCCCGCAAACAAACCAACCTGCTAATATTTAGATGGCGTCCAACACGCGCGCACACACACATAATATGTACGCAAACCAGCGAATGGGCACGCACACACACACGCAGACAAATCGAAAGCCTCCGAAACTCACCCTTGGACGAGGAGAGATCCCCGAAGAGGAGCCCCAGCATGAGGAGAAGCGGGAGGTCGCATCTCAGCCTGCCGCTCTTCTTCACATTCAGCCCCCTCCTCATCAGCAGCAGGTCCGTTGCTCCCAAATCCGTCATTTTGCTGTTAAATAAATCCAAGCTGCCTTAATTGTAAAGCCTTCTCCCCACCTTGCCGCTCTGCTTGGCTGAAGGAAGCGGAGGGGGGTAAAAGAGGACGGCCGCCCCCCCTCCTCCTTTTTCTTTCGTTTTTACAAAAAAGAATATTTACACCCGAAGATCAATCACGAATATACCACACACACATGTCCATGTTAACGTTTGGACAGGATAACCGGTGACAGGTTGTCGGTTGTCTGAGATCGGGCAACACGCTGCTGGTGTGAGCTGTCATAGCAGAGAGCGGAGCACCGGAAGAGAGAGACAGAGAGAGATTCAGGGGGGGAGAGCGGAGAGGTGGCTGGTGTAGGTCCGCACAGCACGGCGAGCGAGCGACGACTGAGAGGGGAGAGAGAGATTATGAGTAGGAGAGAGGCAGACGCAAGGAGAGAGGGAGGCAAGTCAGGGAAGTAGAGAAGAGGGAGGGAAAATTCCGGGATGGAGGGGGCCGAGACAAAAAGGGAGAAAGGTATCTGGAAGAAGTAAAAACAGACTAACTGAAGAGGGAGGAAAGAGTGATGGAAGAGGATGGGAAAGGAGGTGAAAGATAGAGGAATGACAAGAAGAAGGGAACATGGGTAAAGAAGGAAACGGACTTGAGGGAGGAAGTAGGGAAGGACAGATATGTCGGGAAAGGGTATGGGAGTAAGGAAGGACATAGGGAGAAGAAAGAGGGAGGAAGTAGGGAAAGAAGGATGAAAAGGGGGGATGTTAATGGAGGACACAAGAGTTAACAAAAGAGGAAGGATGAACAAGTGAGGAAAAGAGGAGGGAGGGAACAGACTTCCAAGAGATAGATTAATGGGCAGAGGGGGGGGGGGACAGATCAGGAAAAGGTAAGGGAGAAAGGAAGCATGAAATAAATGGCGACGTAAAGGATGGCGAAAGAGGAGGAAAAGAGAGAGGATGGGAAATTAGAAAAGAAAGACAAACAGGGAAGAAGGAGGGAAGGAAGCATTAAAGAAGCAAGAAGGAGAGGTGGAGCACAAAGTGATGGATGAAACAAAAGAAGCAGGAATAATGAAACATTTCAGTAAAAGGACAAAAAGAGTGGTGGATGAAACACATAGAGTAAAAAAGAGTGGTGGATGAAAGACAGGTGCAGGGAGAGAGAAGGATGAAAGGGAGGGAGAGAGAAGGAGAGAAGGAGAGAAGGAGAGGTGAAGAAGACAGAGAACTATTTCAGAAGAAAGACTGAAAGAAGAGAGGAATCGGATGGAACGAAAGAAAAAAACTTAAAGAGAGCAAGTCAAGAAGGACAACAAGAGGATTAAAGGGTTAACGAGAGATTGCATTTAACTTTATTAAATATATTTAGTGTTATTAGTACTATTAACACATCGCCTCCCTTCCTCATGAAGGAAGAAAAAAAAGGGGATCAGGTAGGAGTCAATAAATGGGGAGGAAGGAGAGAAAAGATTGGATGAAGTCAGAGGAGACAGAGGGGGAGTGTGGTTAAAGGGGAGAACACAAGTAGTGGGAGGAAAAGGAAATGAACTACAAGGGAGGGAACAAGTGATGAAAGAAGAGACAGGGGGGGGACAAAGAAGGAGAGGTGGGAGATGGGAGGAAAGAAGTGAGAGAAGGACCCACACAATTAGAAACCAAGGAAAACTAGATGAAAGAGTGGAAGGTAAGAAAAAGGAGGGAAGGAGAACACAAACACACACACACAAACAACACACACACACACACACATAATGTTCCAGGCACATTTAAGAAGGTCTCATGATGTTAAACACAAAATAAATCACCACCCTCTCCCTCTTTGCCAATCAATCTTAGTGCCGAATAAACACCACTTTGATTCTCTCATCTCTATAAGTGTGCGTGTGTTTACGTGTGTGCGCGCACCCAAAACGGAGCCACGAGCCAGTTATTGATCCCCGGTCCCTCGTGGCATGTGCAGAGGATCACGCTAACAAGATTACAACGCTACAAACACGATGTGGAGACTTAGCCCGCTGAGCCACCGAGACGACCAGCAGCAGCAGCCCTTATAGGCAGATGCAAATTACACATCACTCCATATTAGGCCCATTACAGTATTTCACAGCAGGTGTTTTTCTGTCAAATCACCCATAGTTTCTTTTTGTTTGAAAGAGTTTAGATAATCAACTACTTATCGCCTGCATGGCAGTGACTGCTTCCAACCAGGCGAACTCCCCGTTTAGTTTTCTTCAGTCCTAATATCTTTTTGATGTGCGTTTCCTTTCAAATCCTTCTTTCACTTCAGAGCAACATCAGGAAATGTCCTGGACAGCACCTTTGCAATGCATTTACAAGCTTAAAGCTGGAACCTGGCTGTCATTAACGGTACTGCATCTCAAAAGACAAGTCACTCTGAATGAATCTCCTCAAATGTGTCCAGATACATTTGTTGCATTTAGGTATTGGAATAATCAGAACACACTCATAGCTACTCCTCTGAATATGGGCTAATCCCCATTTTTCTCCATGCAGACCTTTAACAGCCCCCTGGGGTCTTTAAGTCCACGTTACAGGATTTATAGGCTACTGTAGCAGCTTGTTGTTGCTTTAAATTGTTCTCATAAATAGATCTGTTGCTAATCTTGACAATTCAAATCCACAGTGATTTAGCTCCACTTGGCACCTCCTTTATCCGTCTACAGAGAGTTACCCATCTGAACTTTGAGTGTGTGTGTGTGTGTGTGTGTGTGTGTGTGTGTGTGTGTGTGTGTGTGTGTGTGTGTGTGTGGTGTGTGTGTGTGTGTGTGTGTGTGCGTGCGTGCGTGTGTACGTGTGTGTGTGTGTGTGTGTGTACGTGTGTGTGTGCGTGCGGCTTATACAGTATGTGTTTGCATGGGTGTTGTGCTGCATTTGTTAGATGAGTGTGTGTTTTAGCGAGTGGCTGCGTGTGTGGGTTGAGCCATTTCACAGCATTACTGTGAGTCATCCACCAAGCTGGTAGTGCTCTGTGCATAGGGCTAGTTTAGTCATTTTATATATGTTTATAAACATTCTACTGGTGGGAGTCTTCATAACAGTGTAGGCTCATGAAAAGACTGTCGTTTTCAACTTAGACGAGAGGGTCGTTTGACACAACACACATCATCTGCTGCATCTCTGAAACAGACAAGGAGGCAAGGAGACAAGCAGACAAGACGACAAGATGGTAGACAGAGAGATGAACACATATATGGACAGATACTGTAGATAGACACAGATACAGAGAAAAATAAAGGGAGAACATCAGTTCAGCACCAAGGACAGCTCTTGTCTGCAGCTGAGTGTAGTCAGGCTGCCATCTATTGGTCAAAGACAAACTGCAGAGGACTGACAACTCAAAGAAGAAGAGGCAATAAAAGAAAGATATCAGAAGTGTGATAGTATAAGATGAGGTTTAAGGTCATATACACCCCTTATCGGTAGTTCAGGATGAATCAGAACAAAAGTATCCCTTCTTATTTTCCATTAGAGTCTGATGTTAATCCCAATGTTGTCTAAAGGCATCAATGTGACATTAAATATGGCAGGTAATTGTCGAGAAAATGTTCCAACATAGCACAGCGATAGCAACTTGTCCCCATTCATAATAATGGGTGAACCCTTTAACTGCCAGCACCATCATTTGGTAGAGCACATGTTGTGTCTTGACATCTTGTTGAAAAAAAGAAAAAAAAAGTTGAACTCCATCTGATTCAGCCAGCTCTACCCTTTGGTTGACATGTTATGCACAAAACAACCTCTAGATGTCACTGTGGTTCGAACAGAAAGCCCTTCAGCTAGCTTCCACTGAGGAAGTTGGCATGCTAAAAATCACTCCTGAAGAAATCACTCTTTTTGGTTAACTTTTGCAGGGTAACCATATCCTTTTTGACATATTTTAGTGTCAGAGCACTTACTGAACAGAATTAGATAACTTGATGCACAAGTCGTTGAAAATGTACTTTTACCATAGCAGGCGAGCTCGACCAGTTGGTAGAGGCCAGTGTTAATTTTGGCAGCTATTTTTGAGTTAGTCTTAGTCTTTAGACGAAAATGGTTATTAGTTTTAGTCACATTTTAGTCATTTCTATCCTTTATAGTTTTAGTCTAGTTTTAGTCGACGAAAACTCAAAACGTTTTAGTCTAGTTTTAGTCGACGAAAACTCAAAACGTTTTAGTCTAGTTTTAGTCCAGTTTTAGTCGATGAAAAATTACATTTTAGTTAACTTTAAGTCAAAATGTTTTCTCTCTTTAAACCAATGCAGTTAGGCAAATACAGGTATCTGAAATTGGAATCAAGGTGACCGTATCAAGTGTTGAAATTTGTAAAGCAACATTTCACTCTCTTAACCCTTTACTTAGTTAGTTTGATATCTCTAGCCTCTCACATTGGTGCAATACTGTTGTGTTGTCCTTGCTGATCCTCTAAGGTAAGGATAGTGCATACACATAGATACAAGTGGTACTGGTAACATAGTGGAATGTTCTTTACTCCAAGTCAAGAACCAAAACATTATTTTTTTTAGCCTTATATTTATTTTCCGAAACCTCCAATAAAAGTGAAGACACGTATGCCCAAAACAGAGCAATAAATGATGAACAATGACATGACACCTGAAGTTTTGGATCACGAAAATTACAGACTTGAGTTAGCTCAGTGACTCAAACTGTAGTCCATTGTAGACTCTCTACATTTATCAATGGTGTGTCAGTAACTTGTCAGAACAGAGGGTCATCCCTCACAAGATGCAGTGCAAAGCAGTAACTTGTATAAATTATAAAGTATAAATTGTTGTATAAAACTATCCCTCACCTTAACATTATACGTTTCTGTACCTACAAATAAAATAAAAATGTTGAAAGTGCATACAGTACATACCTATAGAATAAGATAAACCTTGAATAAACTTGGCCTTATAAACAATCAGAGGGAACCACCTCTGTAGTGCACTCTCATATAAAGTAACAGACAAAGTACAGACATCCGTAGTAGCATTAACAACTTTTTAGCCTACTGATCTCTATTCAGTTTGAGGAAAGCACTTCTGCTCTTATCGAAGGTCTCTATCATAAGGATGAAATCCTCATCCTCAACTGTACGGGCAGGTAGACCGGTGCGTCCAATCCACTGGGCAATGACCTTTTCTTTGGTGCCTTGTTCCAGCGAGTCTGCTTTATATTTTGGTCCTGAGGAAGAGAACGCTGCTGGGATAGTTGACTGTTTATTCTTTGCACCAGGTTGCTGTTTTGGAGTACTCGTCTCTGGGATCTAGGTGAGGAAAAATAAGATTGCATAATTACTCCCTATACAGAACTACAACGCCTACAGATGAATTCCAATTAATTAAATGTAGGCTAATCCCTTTAAAATATGCCTTTGGTAATAGTATTATCATTAAAATATAGTATATCAATAATATCAAGTTTAGATTTTGAAGATTCTAATTATGTGATAATACAATACAACTAGCCTATTATATATGCCTACCTGGCCTTAGAGATAAGAAAGTATTTTCCAAATAAATTGCCGTGTACTCTTAAAAAAACACAATAATTGCAGTGACTAGATAGTTATTGCAATGCAAGCCCAGCCAACATTAGCCTGGAACTTGCCAGAATCATTCATTTGCTACCGGAAACTGAAAACGTGTTTGCAAGAAAGGCTAAGCTAACATAGATAGTTAGTACATTTGCCTCTAGTAACTAGTGACTAGCTAGCAGTCTGCATTGGCAATGGCAACTTGCAAATGCAGACTGCCCAGTAACATAGACTTAACGTTAGCAAATGTATATGCTTAGTTAGCGTTACCACATACGAGTTAGTTACGACTTATCATGTAACGTTACAGTTAGCTAACTTACCGTGGCATAAATAGCAGGATGGTGCGCCTTCAAGTGCCTCTTCAGGTTAGTCGTATTCTTCCCAACTAATTTGAAGCCACATGGCGTCTCTCCTTCTCCCGCAGTTGCAGTGCAGTGTGTTTTATTTTTCTACCGAGTTATAAAGAAAGTTGGTCCATATATCTATTCTTTTTTTGCGACTAAAAGCGCTTTCGCTGAATCCGTCATCTTCACTGTTTGGATATCATCACCACCTGTGCTGCTGCAGTGAAGCTGGGGTGGGCGGGGGTGAGTGAGGTGTGCAAATTCCCAGAATCCCAAATAATTCAACCAATGACAGGGATGCATTTTGAAAGAGAAGCCGGACAATTGGAGGAAAATAATATCCTGCATTTTTAATGTCCGATAGTCCACCCTTAACACCTTCGTCTCGTCTCGTCTCGTCAACGAAAACTACATTTACATTTCGTCATAGTTTTCGTTATCAAGAATCTATTTTTAGCTCGTCATCGTCTCGTCTTAGTCATGTAAAAAAGGTCGTTGACGAACATTTTTCGTCATAGTTTTCGTTAACGAAATTAACACTGGTAGAGGCTCATACTGTAAAAACAAAACTATGTGGTCAGTCAAAAAATAAATAATTGTTTGTGCTTATTTGTGGCCCATTTGCTAAGAAATAATTTTTCCATAGCTTTTTTTCCATAGCTTTTTTCTTAGTCCGGCAGTTAAAGGGTTAAAGTAACACGCATATTTAACAGCAATCATGCAGTTGTTTCCGAAGCAGACTCAGCATGTACTACTCAAATCTGGAAAGTTGAGAAAAATAATTTTCTATAATTTGATACAGCCTATCAAAACAGGACAACACCAATGCCATATTATTATACCCAAACTAGTCAAATATTATAATATTGGTACAGTGTTTCCCCTAGGGTGGAGTCATAGCAGCGATGCTAAAGCCCGGCAAAATGTGGAATTTTGTAGTGTACGCGCGTGCGAAGTGCGCCCCGCCAATATGTTTCTATGTGTCTGCCAGCACAAGAAAGGCTCTTGAGGCCTAGTACATACAGTGGCATTGTCTGAAGTCATTGCCACTGTATGTACTTGGCCAAATAATAATAAACATATTTGTAAAGTGGGGGGACACAAACGGGATTTCAAAAAGTGGGGGGGACATTTCTTGGTACCTGGCTGGCGCCCCGTAGCAGCGGCACCAGCCAGGTACGGGGCCGCTGCTGAATGTATATAGGGGAAAGGAGCAGCTTCATGGTCACTTTGGTTAGGCATGAAGTGCAGCACACATGTTTGATCATATAGCAACAGCTGGAACAAGCATGTGTTGGTGCTATAACTTCAGATCTGCTGCTGTAATAACATATAAGGTCAGTAACCAAACAAACCATTAAAGCTCATTTAGATAGATACAGCCTATAAGAACTAATGAAAATGTTCAAGATCTGGTACTTATTGTGAATAGACAAAGCAGAACAAAAGGTGCTCTCCTCCTTTCTGTATTGCAAGGAACAGCTAACCTCACAGCAGAGAAATAGATTGCAAACCAGCGTCTGTATGACATACATTGAAAAAATAAGACATGTCTAGGGAAACATTGCCTACCACTGCAGATGTGTATTTGTTTTTTAGTTTTGACCTCATTATGCAGAAACTGCAAGTACATCCAGGCCTATATTCCTCTTTAATGATTCTCAAGAGGAAAAAGATTGCTTGCTTTGATAATGGTGTTTGTAACTTTTTCATACGAGGTGTTCTGCTTTCTTGACTGTGTATTTATCTTTTTAAATAGAAAACATTCTTGCTTTGAATGATACATAGAGCAACACGTACATTAGATATTTAAAGCAGCAGCTCTAAACACAACCTGACAGAAGTAAATATGCATAGGTTAGTGTTGTTATTAAAGAAACAAGAAATCAGGCCCAAAACCCTAATTATTTTAAAGATGATTACACAAGATAACTGGGAATCCTTATTGTTCAACAAAGTCAAATAAAGTAGGCCCTAAACGAAAGTTCTAGCATTGAATTGAATGAATAACTGCATATAACCTAATGTGGTAATTACAGATTAAAATGCACACACAGGACATATTAGCAGTTGTTTTGTTGTGATCAATGTTTGTTACTAGGTATAAAACAGGGTGAAACTGCAACATGGAAGCTTCTCTTTCTTTTAATGGTGGGTAACGATATTGGTTAATTACAGCCTTTAAATGAACGGGTAAGTACAAATCGGTGAAAGGAGGGAGCGATGTTTTCACCAACAATCATTTCCCCCACAGTTCCCAGAGGCAGCGAGGCTGTGTTTCCACTGGAGACCTCTGTTTTCTTCTTTCTCCTCTTCAGTGGAAAGTAAGTACTGTTATGTGTCTCCAGCGGCTCCAAAGTTTAGCATGTTTCCAGCTCAGACCACAGAGGGTTAGAAGTTAACATATATTTCAACTTTTGGTAAAACAGCATTCTACTTCCAGTGAGTTTGTAAAAGTCTCCGAACAACAACAGAGGCCACGATTGGCACTAAGCTCAACATCTGTTTATATTATATTAGAGTTACTGGATGATGCACGGGGTAACCGAGCATGGGAAGCTTTACTCTGCATTAGACCAGAAGGTGTTGTCTAAAAGTTAAAATTAGAATAACTATTTAACAATTTAGATACTTTCAGAGTTGGAAAATAAGGTGGTAATCTCAACCTTTTAAATAACGTATTGCAGTCGGACATGAAAGGTTTTGCTTTTTACCATCATTCTCACGAAAAATGAATTGGTTGTTACACACCAATCGCCCTTTCTAACTTTTTTTTCTCGATGTGCTTTAAGTCGATTCTGATTATTTTGTTTATTTTTGAAATCTTTGTGTTGTTTATTAAATGTTAACAGCAAAAATGTTCTTGGTTTCTAATCAGATCTGTAGCCCTTGTGGTGCATTTTGTCTTCTATCTCTCCCTTTACTTTCTATATTCGGCTGTAGTGTACCATTTTAATAATAATAAGAGGAACAGCCCAAACAAATGTTTGACAAAAGAATACAAAGTTACAAAACATCCCAAATATAATTATTGTAGGATAATACCAAACAGAAAAAAATCCATAACCAGGAAAAGTTTAGCAAACGTCTCAAAGTAGGAGCTGTTGTTCATAAATATGAGATGTTGCTCTTCACAACACATTCATGCTATGGCATCTTAATTAAGCCTGCCTCCCAGATACCTCGGCATCTGACTGAAGGGCTGTTTTTAAATGAGGGAGTGAGCCGTGTCAAAAGCTTTTCGGTTAAACCAAACAAGTCAAATGTGAACCCAATAACACTGTGCTCTCGGTTCAGCCGCAGAATGTACTGCAGCAGTCTGCACCAAGTATACAAACCTTTTCCCTTTGTGTTTGCAGCCACAGAAGAGGTGTAGTAACTGGTATATCTTCCAGAGACAGGGTCAACAGAAGAGAGCCTTAATTGACTCAACTCGAGTCCCCACAGGTCAGGAAAACCAGCACATTTTAATGAGCGCAGGTCTTGAGGTGAGCCACTATATGTATTCAACTAACAGCAAAGGTTTTAAGACGTCTCATTCATATGAGAACCGAACGTTGAACTACTTAGCTGTGCTGGACCATACCCAAGTTAGTCTTCCCATACAAACAGCCGGCCCTGGAGGTGAATTATATGTGTGTGTGTGTGTGTGTGTGTGTGTGTGTGTGTGTGTGTGTGTGTGTGTGTGTGTGTGTGTGTGTGTGTGTGTGTGTGTGTGTGTGTGTGTGTGTGTGTGTGTGTGTGTGTGTGTGTGTGTGTGTGTGTGTGTGTGTGTGTGTGTGTGTGTGTGTGTGTGTGTGTGTCTTTCACTGAGCTCATACAGCATGCACCTGTTCACCAAAGAGAGCTCAAAGTCTAACATGAAGCTTTTAGAGACAGTGAAGGAGGGAGGAGAGAATAAAGACAGGGAGGCAAGGAGAACATCATTCTGATAGAAAGACATTTCTCTTTGTCTTTTTTCTCCTTATTTAAGACATTGAGTTCACTGTGTCTTTTGATATATTTAGATGATACACGGGTTATTGTTAGGATTGTGGTACAATTATTTTATGGTCAATTCATTGATGTTAAGAGAAGGGGTGTTTTTTTGTCATGTACAGTAAAGCTCTATGATCATTATTATTAACAATGAAGATGTCCTAATAATGTCCAGAACAGGTATCAAAGACTGTATTTAGGGTACAACAAGTGTAACTGTATTAGCATCTCCTCATTTAACTTGTAATATGTCTGTAGAAAATACAAATAAAAGACACATTTTGAGACAAAGATGAACAGGGGTAGTAATGCAGTACATATGAAACTAACAGAGACGACTGAGACCAGGGTGGGTCAGGGTGAAGATAGAAGAAAAGATGGGAAAGCATTAGGGAAAGAAATCAAAGAAGATAAATGGAGGGAGGAGAAAATAAGTGGATAATTCATGTGATGAAGATACCAGAGAAGAATAGAAAAAAGCTCCTTCCAGCAAGTTCTCAACAAAACTCTTCCTTAATTAAAAAACATCTGCGCTTTTCCAACTTATTACAATGGTCCCAATGTGACTTACTAACCCTGGAGGCTCCTACAGATTTTAGAATACGACAAAACTCCTGAATGAAAGGAATGACTAATATACCAGGTTTGAAGTATTGTTAAAATATGGTTTTGCATCTGAGTTAATTTGAACGCCCAACTGTTAAGTGCCTTACCTCTAAGAGACTGGAAATGATGGTAAGGCATCTTTGAGCTGCCAAATAGATTTGATTCTAAAACAACAAATAGGCTACTTCTTAATCTACAAATGGAACTAGATTCAACCCAACAGTATAGCTCCTTTTAAGTTAAGTAATTGTTCATGTAAGTATTAATAATAATTTATATTTTTGATGTAACTGTCAAGAATGGACTTTTTGCTGAATTCTGTCAAAGGTTTATTTGCCTTTCAGCAGTTTTCTTCATCAAGTGGATGATATTGTCGCTCTTGGATAGTCCCGATAACGCCGACTCGGAATTACAACTAGCCTGCCGTAAAAGTATTTTCAAACTTGGCTGCTCGAAATTAAAGTCTGATTGATATGACATATACCCGACATAATGGATTACAAGAAAGAAGGATGGAAGTGAAAGGAAAACAATAACCATCAAAAATATCTAAAATAAAAATGTGAGATTGCAGTATTGGAGAAAGGTGAGGGGAGAGGGAAAGGTGAAGTATAATTGCTCAGATGAGGCAGTGATTATGAAATAGGTCACAGGGGGAGGAGTGGGAAATAAGGAGGTAAAGAACCGAGGATATTAAAAAGGAAGAGGAGGAGAGGATTTGTGAACACCATCCCAAAGCTAAACAAAACACTTGCTTGATGAGAGACAAACTCTGAACTGCTTCCATTGATACTGATTGGGAGAGACACTCATCCAGTTAAAGCTTCCAGAGAGATTGTAGAGAAAACTTTCACATGTTCTGGTTCTGAGCCATTTGAAGCAGCACCGGGGAGAAAATTGTAAAAAGGTGTAAAAAACGAGGAGAGGAGAACTTGTGAATTAGGATGCCACTGAGTTACTGAAGGAGGGAGTGAGGTGGAAAGGGAGTGGGGGTGGAGAGAGTAAACAGATTGGGAGGAGGTGGTGATGATAATGATGAAAGCTGTGAGAGCGTGAGGGCTGGTGGGAGGGAGAGAGGTATACTGTAGAAAGGGATGCAGGGGGGGGGGTGGTAATGGTGATGATGGGATGTGGTTAAATGAGAAATGATTTGCAAGACGATCAGGAAAGCGAAGGAGCAATGAAGCTTTTCCGTGAAAGTTTAAAGTTGCAGGAGAGTAGAGAAGATCCTCAGCAAAAAGGAGAGGACCCTGGAGGGAAGGAGGGAAGGAGTTGGAGGAAGGGGAGCGAGGGAAAAGTAGAAGGTAAACGAGGTGTATGAGAACACACAACGTGCTATTGACTGAAGGCTTTCCCCGTTAATTGCATATTCCCTATGATTGCACTGTGAATCGCTGTGCTGAATGAGAATGACTTTCTGCACACTTTGCTTCCAGATGGAGAGGGAGACAGAAACAGGAAGAAGTGAGACACAAAGGGAGAGAAGCACGGAGACAGAGCATATGGATTACATAGAGGAAGAGGTTTAGGCTACCCACAGAATTAGTTTAGTTTTGGGGAAGTGGGTTTAGATTGTGGTCTTGAATGCAATGACCTTTTCAGTATTCAACCAAAGCCACGATATCTCCTTGACCTTAATCAATGGCTTTGAGTTGGCTAAACATAACCATGGGCACTTTAATCAGGTTACATCTATATTGACAGTAAATGTTTAAAAGATATGTTAAGAACATTTACGGTAGAGAGTTAACATGTTGCAGATATATAAAGGTTTTCTAGGTATGCGGGAGTTTCCGAGCCATTACGTGTCGTATTTTTCTTTTTACTAATGTCAGTTTTAGGTGGTAAGGTTTGAAATCATACTTTGACAGCGTGATTAAATCCAAGTTACTTGTAGGTCTCAAACCATGCAAGAAGGTCTAGGTGTGATTAGCTCAAACATAAGCGCGTCCATGATGCACAATGACAATGGAAAGCAGGTGTAATCTTCACTGTCACACCTACACTGCCATCGGTATGGTCATGGTGCTAATCTACATTTAAAAGATAACCCCTGAATCTGTATTCTCCACTTCATTGTACTACTCACTGCACCATTTTAAAGTTATTGTATACCTATCTTTAATAACAACTAAAGGGAAATATTTCAGCAAACCAACTCTGAAATATGGAAATAAAAATATGCCCTGCAAAGATGCCTGGCTGACTTATAACTTAATGCAAATATTAAAAATACATTTCAGAAACAGATAGATGGAAACATTCCCTAGTTTTGAGATTCCAGCCCCTCAAGGTTTGTCGGATTTTAATAAAACATGTCATATCGGTGTTGAAAGTTCCGGGAAATAAATTCGTACATGTTAATGTATGATTTGGGTATGGAGACTCTGTGTGACATATTAATGACTTGTGTTTGCCAAGTTGAGGTCTGTGCCTGAGGACAGAGAGGAGTGGACAGATTAACAATGTCCCCATGTTCCCTGTGATGGGGAAACAAGTCATACTGTGATTAAACTGTGTGTTCAGAATAGTGGTGATACCACTTGTGATCAACGCCGCTTTTGGACAGGTCTGAAAGGATAGAGGCATCCCCAGGGAAATGATAGCTAACAAGTCATTAGCAGTGACACACTGACAGGGGAGATTAATATCCTGCTCTTCCTGTCTGTCAAGTATGTGTGAACGTGCATGTGTGTATGATGAGAAAGCCATTAGATAGGTAGAGCTTTAGCATTGAGTAGTTTTATGGATTGAAATCCAATTGCCGTTTGTATTATAATTGAGAGATATACTCCGCATAACAATAGGAAAGTATTTTGTGTATTGTGCTGTCGTTTAAATCAATCAAATATGTTGTGTGTCAAATGAAATCTTTTAAGGTACAATTCCTGTGAAATGTCTAAGGCAGTCAGGTTGGGATCCTATGGACTGAGGGTAGGAACTGGGACTGAGAGCTGGCCCGGTTCATCTGGTACCTTCTTTGCGATTTCAAGGGAGAAAGTGTTATCGTGGTTGGGACTCTTAAGTATTTTACTAGCACAATACTTGTAGCATATCACAGGAAGTGCGATATTAGGTTAACGCTCAATGTGTGACATTCCTGAATGAAGTTGTGTGGTGCTGCAGAGAAGTCCCAGTCTAACAAAAGGTATTTCAGGACTTGCTGAAAATCCTTGTTTGGTCAGATCCTTTTAGTGAATAATGTTTGTTTTTTTATGATAATTGTGGGGGAAACTTCTGAAGCAATTGGAGTCAGGACTCAGAGAGACACGAGGAGAGCTGGAGCTTTGATGGCAAACACTAACGGTTTATTTGGAGCTTCGGTCGGAGAATTCACAAGACATGTCACGGGCCACGAGTTGACCACACGGTTGAGATGCCACAATCAATTCTGAAGACCCCTCCTGTAGCTCCAGGTTTTAACTAGTTCAGAGTGTAGTAATCAACATTCTTCAATAGATAGACTAAACAGCTGAGGACACTGAATCACATTTGTTGTCGCTTATGGCTCGGGGTCATCGACTACACCCCGAGAAGGATGTGTTCCAGGGCTGCATCTCAGGTCGATTAAATGGAATCCTTGCGTCCCTCACTTGCGTCGTTTCCCTGCGTCTAGTCCCTCCCACCAGGGAAGCATGGAGGGACGCAAGGAAACCACGAGAAGCAGGGAAATTAGTTTTAAGAGCAATGGGACGTCGTTTCCTCCGGAGCGTCACGTGAAGCGACGTCCGTTTGTGATGACACCGCACAGCTGATGTCTGAGAGCAGCTCTGTCCCCGTTATTTTCACAAACACCCCCACCTCTGTCAGTACACATTTACTGACATACACATTTGTATCATCTGTTGTAGACCCAAATAAATAAAATGAAATAAGAACTCATCCTCAAAAAAGATAAACGTTTCCAATAAATGAATAAAATGATTTTTGACCACTTTGTTGTTCAGATATATCTCATATTTGTAACTAAATGATACATGAATTGAAACAAAACACAGTATAGACTGAGGAGAGAGGTTCATGTATGTTCTTCACTCCGCTGGGAAACTGCTCTCATGTCAAGAAGCATGAGATCAGTGCATGCACTGCATCGTCCAATCAGTGAGCGATACACAGTAAGGGGGCGGGGCGAGTGTCTGAGGATTTCATCGGAGGATGGTCTGGTGGTTCCTCGATTATCGCCCCTCCATTATCGCTCCTCGCTCCTCCAGCAGAAATAAGAGCCATGGGACGCTACTCAAGATGGCGCAGACAAATCAACTTCCGGTGATACCGAGGACCGACGAAATGAAAATAGTCGACCTGAGACGCAGCCCAGGTGTCACATAACAATAACTATCTCTAAACGAGAGTTGCCCGGTCATAAACTGGCGACCTCAACAATATGCTAGGGCAGCCCCTCCTTAAGGGAGATAACGGCTGCTCAAGGTTGGTCAGCTGCGTCAGAGGGCGAAGGAGGACATGCAGGGCAAATGATTCCCCAACAATCATGAGCTCTTATATCTAATGCTAGGTAGTGTTATTCGTCGATGGGATGCTCTTGAGGATGCAGGAATAGAAATTCCTCACTGTTTGAGCATTTGGAGTTCCCTAAAGGGTCTGAGGTGAAACAGTCTCTGCATTGACGTTGTCTCCAGTGAGTCAGTATGCAGTGCACAGTCCTTGGTGAGAACCCAAGGTCTTTGAAGCTGTCCACGCTCTCCACAGAGAACCTGTGGATATTAAAAGGGAGATAGTTTCCTCCCTACTTCTTCTCAAAGTCCTCTCCTTAGTCTTGCTGACGTTTAGGAGTAGGTTGTTGTCCTGAAACCAGCGGGTCAGGTCCTCTACTCCTCCGGTATAATCTGAGATGAGTCTCCACAGCTGTGAGATCTGCAAATATGTGATGGTGCTTGAGTCAAAAGTGGTTACAGAGTCGTGTGTGTGCAGGGAGTATGCTGGTGTAGGTCCTGTGTAATTAAGTGTCTAGTCTTATGTGTTAACATCTTTGGCAAAGAAGCATTGCTGAGCATAAGCACTTTTCTGAAATGACCAGCTAAAAACAGTTATCGTAAAGTATTATGGCCGAGGAAAAAATGAAACCCATGCATAGCTACAGATGTTTCAGAGGAAGATGTAGGAACGCTCTACTAAATCTGCCAAGCCAGATCACTAAAATGTTCAATCATACAAGATATTATGGAAACTATCCGTTGAACATGCAATTAAAAAAATGCATTCGACAGATATTTGGAAAGGTGGGGTTAAAACCTCAGTTCACAAAAAGTACAAATGTAGACATGAATAATTAAAAGATTTAGATTGTGATTTAGTCTTTTAGAAAGTGAACAGTCTTTTGGCATAATCGTGTTCCCAATATAATAGTAGAGGATGTAGTTACATTAGGTTTATACATTATTGACAAAAGTATATATCTTACTACATAAAGACACGACATGATCCAGGGAGACAAGGTGTTTCAGTGATGATCAGATGTCTAATTACCTTAACAATCCGCTTTGTGAAATGTACGTTATGCCCACAAAGTGTGAACATGGAGGATGTGATTTGATGTGTGTTTATGACTCATAATTAGTGTATGATCTCTATGCAGTACAGCCTCTCTCACAGACACAATCAATATGCAACAATCGTTTCTCATCAGTATATCTCAAAGAAAGGGTTTGATTTTAACATGCACATAGCGACACAGATCGAATTATTTGTATTCTCCTTCAAGCTACTTTAGGGGAAATGAAGTTCAGCCAGGGTTTAAAATGTTTGACCTTGCACTTTCAGTATATGAAACTCAATCAGATAGCATGTGACCCAGCAGTAATAGCCATTTGAAAATATCTGACCCTTATTAAATCGTATCTGACCAAAGTCAAGATGTGTGCGCTGCTCGGTCTCTGCTTGTTTAAGTCGATCAGCCTGACGGCCTGTTTCTCCCTCTCTAATAACGCCTGCATGAACACAGGCACACACCACACAAAGTTCATCGAGGTATACACAACTGTGCACCAATATGCTTGTATACACACACTTCACAGGACACGGACACACACCCTTGTCTCTCAGATCAATTTCAATTCTCCAGTTAGGGAACAAATCAGCACACAGCCTTTCATCTCTTCAGCCTTTCGCACTCTTCCTCCACACTGCCCACTTCTCTATATTGATCTCTGTCGCTCCCTTGGTTTCCTCCTCCTTCTCCATTTTATATATATTCCTCTTTTCTGTGTGTCTCCTAGTCTTCCTGTTCGTGTCCTCCTCTTGTATCTCTTCAGGTCTCTCTCTGCTCTATCGCTACGTTCCCTCCCCTATAGGAGCCTTTCACTTCTGTGTGCTCTGACTGTCTCTAATACCGACTAACCCCCAACCTCAACACACACACCTCATTTAATGAAGTTCATTTCCAATCCATGAAAACCTATTGACCCTGTAGCGGGGTTGAACACATTGTCAAGTTGTATTGAGCGGGGCATATCTGCCTGCCTGCCTCTTTGATCACGTGTCTACCTGTCCTGCAGCCTGTCTGCTGACTTGTAGCTTGTGAGTGTATTCCTGATGATAGAAGTGGATTTATTTACCTAAGCGTCCTAATCCAAGAGTGTTTCTCTTTTGGAATAATTTTGCGGGATAAACTGTCACTGCTGTGATGTTTAAGCACTGAAAATCCTTTAGATCTCATATTAGTCAGCATGGGTGGTACAGAGTGATGTCTTTTCCCCGTGTTCTTTTTGTTGATTATGTTTACCTTTACTCTTTTCTGTGAATGTCATAAACAAAACCTTCAAAACGAGAGAGCATCGCAGCGTTAGGGAATCGCCTTCTTTAATGAACGCAGACTTCATATATGAACCTCATATAAAAAAAGACACAACATCTTAAAGTGTAATGAGATATTAAGAGAGAAGCCACATCATTTGTTTGAAGTCATCGTGCAAAGTTAATTACAACTCTGCATGACCTGACTTTGTTTTGGAAGCTGGAAGGAAAAGCATCTAAGAATGTGTGCTTGCATTTGTATATGACTGACAGTGTGAGACGGAGGGAGATTGATTTTAATGTTCTGCTGACCCTTTTAGATTTGATAACACACTAAAAAGGCAAATCAAATGTCTTAAATGTTTATGACGAAACTTTCCACTCGGATAATTTCACTGTCAAGGGTGTCTGGATTCATTAGGATGCCATGTGTGCCCACACACGCTAATGCTGCAATGATTTTAACATCAGCCAAGTATTGTGACGCCATGCATCAAGGCTTCACAATATGTGACTGTGTTTGCATCATTCATTGTACTGAATCCCTGCATCTGGTGGCATATGTCTCTTTAGACTAGAAGTAGGAAGAATTATATATGCTATTGTATGTTGTTTGGTTCTTTCCTCTTTGTATCATCAATCAGTGAGCTAAATATAGGGTAGAATTGAAAGATAGACACATTCATCTTTTAAAATAAAGGCCATTGGAGATGTGAATGATCCGTACAATAAACAGTTTTCTGAAATGTGTCCAGAAATCAAGTTTCACGTCACATGTAGCTCCAGGGGACACTGATAGTCCAATAAAACTGAGATAGGAGTACTTTGTGGGAATAATTGGCATACAGAAGTGAAGTTGCAGATTGAAAAACAACCCCTCCCTTTCAAAGTGTGTCAGCAAACCTACGCTGGCCTTTAAGGCCCTGTCACACTGTCCCGAAATTGACACCCGATGGACACACGATAAAGGAAATGTTCAAATTCGGCTGTGATCGTAGCAACATCGGGCCATTCGTGAGGGCATCTTAAGCCATCGTATGACCGTCTGTGGAGTTTCTCAGGCTCCGGCAGCAACTTCGTGAACGGTGGCAAAATCTTTGGCATGCCAAAAAATTGCTGAAGGACCTTGCGAAGGTTCATTTTCGTGTTGAATTCGTGTGTCTATTTTGCCCTTCGTAAGGCCATCGTGAGGGCATCTTGTTATCATCGGTGCCATCGGGCATTCGCCCCGATCAGAGTGAGGGTGAATGCACCGATGATAACACGAAGATGACACAATTTGACAAGATGCCTTCACGAGTGCCTTACGAAGTTGCCGCTCACGAAGTTGCTGCCGGAGCCTGAGAAACTCCACCGGCGGTCATACGATGGCTTAGATGCCCTCACAAATGGCCCGATGTTGCTACGATCACAGCCGAATTTGAACATTTCCTTTATCGTGTGTCCATCGGGTGTCAATTTCGGGACAGTGTGACAGGGCCTTTAGGAAATGTAAAGAGGAAAAAACAGATTGTGGTTTTGTCCATTCTGGGCTACTGTAGAAACATGGCGGTGAAACATTGCAAATTCTGTGGAAGAGGACCAGCTCCATAGGTAGATATTAGGAGCTCATTTATAACTTAAGGAAACCCAACATTTTTGAGTTTCAGGGATTATACACTGACATAGTTGTGTATTTAATATTCCATTTCTGTCAATAAATCCCTCTTAATCACACACACTGGTCCTTAATGCATAGAGTTCCTCTTAAAGGATCACAAGGCCTTCAAACACAGTTCTCTATCAGGTGTGTACAAATATTTGTTGGCACACGTTTTATTCAGAACAATATGTATATGGTTGAGTAAATTCAAAAAGCCCCTTAGAAAGTATTAGGACTTTTTATTATGAATTCTTCCATGTGATTGAACAATAACCAGATAAGGGAAGAGGTCAAAGCAACCTCCGTTTCTGATAACCGAGCACCTTATGGTTTCTTCAAGCGTCTGTCCCAGTTGAATTCATTTGTTAGTTTGTTCATTTATCAGGCTACTTTTTCTTGTAATTAGTGTTGGAACAATTCATTACAACCCTATTATGTTTCCATATTGACTCATTTGTGAATTATTTAGGGATGAAACAACATCAGGTTGTCGGATGCAACAGCCTGTTGTCTATTAGAGACTTATTCTCATTGCATTAGGATAATCCAATTTGAAGAAATACCACTGTGTCGCCAAGTCACAGTTTGATTCAATACAAAGAATTAAGTTTGCTTTGCAGATGATTCATTGTTCCAGCAGTGCTAGCCGACACTTAAACACAAAATATTCAGCTTGATTGTTTTTACAGAGCGATGATTATCTCATTTTCTCATGATCTCAGCTTGCCTTGCTTAAGAGGATTTGCAAAGCTCGAAGAATATACCTGGGTTACAATGGAGCTGAAAAGAGGGTTGAAGTAGATTAAGAAGTATAATCTAACCTTGGTCGATACACCATCATAGTGATCAATATGACACATGGCTAACTAACCTCCTTAGGAGCACAGCACAATGGTGTTCCTATCAGATCTGTTTCTCTTTATTAGAAAGCAATTAACACTTTCATATGAAACCAATACTCAGTGGATAAGAACTCACCAGTGTAATGACGCAAAAGGTCACACAAAGTGGCTTACAGTGGGAAGGTAAAATGTTTTTTCTATAATATAGAAAAGAGAAGGGCTCCAAAGCATTTACTTGAAGGGACAGAAATGATGAGGAAGAGTTATTCGCCCATTGAATTGATTTGTAACCATGCACTTACAGTAATTAAGCATGTCATTATTCCATCACATGTACAGATCATTTGCTACCATCCAACACATTCAGTCACAACAACCCTCTGCATGCACGGTGCATTTCCCATCACGTGTGCAGCCAACACTGTGAAAGCCAAAGGATAACATGCTTTCAGAAGTTTTGATTATATTACTTATGATATATCAGTTCCCCACCATCTGTATTGTCACATTAATTATGTGCTGGTTAAATGTTATTTTGGTTATTTGCAGATGGACTTGGAAAACACTGGTACCAGCAATGCATTTCCCTTTTTTTATATCCTGTTATATACAATAATTGTGATAAATTCATAATAATTATCATGGAAAGTTTCTACCTTAACTATTTCCTAAGTTTCGCAAGCCTAGTGCAATACCAATTTCCCAGCAGGTTGGAAGCATGTGAAGCAGATGAAGTGCATTTATCTGACATCACTTAGAGGCATGATGGAGTCTCCATGGGAAAGGAACACAAAATGAAATCCTCACTGAATTTTATTTTCATAGACTATGATGTAATCTACAGCAATCCTCATTTCCTGGGAAGTATTTCAAAACATTTGGTCTGTTGTTTTCTCCGTGCATCTTGCACATGCCCTCGGCTAATAATCAAACATTTAGAAGAGGCCTGTTGAGGTCCCTGCTGGGTTGGACTAATGGCCCGTGATCATGAAGTATGACAGCTTTCTAAATTGAACTATTTGTTCAAAGCAGGACAGTAGTAACCATATGCCTCCAACTTCACTGATGTGCCATCATTGGCTAAAAATCTCTAAATTTGATACATGTTATCAACAATAATTACCAAGGTTAGAGGCCAGAATTCGATTGAGATGCTGAATAAAAAAGGCTGGTAAAGAAATATGACTGCAACATGAATGAGCTTATTCCTATTAAAGTGACTGTCTAAGTATATGAAACACATGACGCCTGGTTTAGATGTTTGAGGGAAAGGGGAGAGAGTTCATATGTGACTGGTGAGATAAATGCATTGGTGATGGATGGTAAAAACACAACTCCAAAATCCTTTGCTGATTGACATACTTTTCAAGATTTCTACTGCAATTGAATCATCAAATTGTAGCTGGATTTTCTTCCCTCCTATCTTAAACCGTTACTTTCCTTCAAAGGTTACAAGCAGATGAGACTTGTGTGTTTAGTTCATGCGTGTGGCATTATGGAGCAGTCTTTGGAATTCCTGGAGGTTCACTGCATGGTGGCTCTGAGACCTTTATCTTTGCCTCCCCAAAATTACAAAAATAGATTTCACTGTGCAGTTGGTAAAAAGGTTGATGGAAAGAAGTGTAGCAGCACAGATATTTACAAGATCTCCAATATCTGTCAATGCTTAGGACTCCAAAATGAACCTCTCTCATATTGGCATTTATCTGACTGAAACTCATTTAGGCAAGTCACACCGCCTAACTCTCTCTCTCTCTCTCTCTGTTCCCCGTTCTTTCCTTTTTTTCACCACACTCGTTTCTCATCCTGCCTTCTTCCTCTTTATCCCTCAATGTTACGTATACATAATATTTCTAAATGAAGTAAAATAATATATAATCTAAGATAATAAAGAGCCACCCTTTGAATGTTGACTGAGTCTTGATTGGATGCTGCAGCTTCATGACTCAGATGAAGCTCAAACAAGGAAATCTAATATTGTAAATTAATCTTTGCAGAAACGCTACCTCTCTCACTTTCTCTCCCTCGATACCTCCCTCCCTCTGCCTCCTGGAGAGTATAGTTTACATGTTGAACGATAATGAAGGATGTCGTGTTGTTTCAAAGGTGTTCCAGTATTATGATGGGGAGAATTGTGCAACTAATATTTATGTAAGATGCCGTTAAGACCTATAGAATCTAATGGTCCCGTTTAAAGAAGCTATAGTCAATTACAGAAGCCATTTGAAAGTGATGGCTTGTTTAATGAATTATGACGTGTGTATTAAGTAGTTTTTGCATTTATGATGCAACACTTTGTGAAAAGTCTTATTTGTAAATGATGCATTAAACTGCCAGGCTTCAGTCTACTATAAAATCTTACTGATGTTATTTCAGAAAGATAAGAATCAGGTTAAACGGTGCTTGTCTCATTTGGATTAAGATGTTTATTCAGGTTCTTGATGCTCTGGGATCAATTCGACTCCAACACACTCAGTACCTATGCAACCTGTTTCATTTATCCAAACTCAAATGCAATCTGCTTTCATAACGCCATTTTCATTGATTTTAAACTGCTCTACTTTGACTCCATTACCAGGCTGTTGTGTTCTCCCATAATCTTTAATTTCAGCAGTCTCTACATTTATATTGATTAGACTGCTGTGCCTCGTTGTGTTAATTTTGTTTTCGAATGTTGATTAATTGGACGATTAACCACAGTGAGAGACATGCAGAAGCTGACATATACAATAAGCCTGTTTTGCCAGACAACAATTGACAAATAAACAAAAAAGTATCAGGCATAAGAAATGTACCGACTGTTGTTTTTGGTTTTTTTAACTACTTTTGCATAGAATTAAATTCCAAGCTCTCCCAATGTTTTACTGTTTGTTACTACTGTGCCATTTGTTATTCATGTTGATATTGGTGAAGCCAAAGACAGTTTTCCACATTGTGGACAATTACGTTTCTAATTACCTCATTTAACTATCGTAGAAGTCGCAAGTACCAGTAAATATTAACATTCGAGTAGCTAAAGATCATTTTTACTTCCATTTCAATACCAAATATGTGTATGTATTAGTTGCATGACTGTACTTCACCCAGATTCTGTTCATCCAAGTGTTAGAGCTGATTATGTTCAAACCTTCATTTCATAACTGCTCTGCAGTCTGAAGTGAAATGCAGTGAGGATGCAAAAGCAACTGCTACTATTAAACAACTAATACCACGAAATATGGTGTTCTCTCAGTATTTGGTCATTAATAACACTCCACAGGGGGATTAAAAGTTAAAAGGGAGACGAGAGGCAGAAAAGTGAGACATAGATAGACAAATGGGGGACTGGTAGGGACTGGTAAGGAGTACACGGAGAAAACAGAGAAGCAGAGACAAGAGAGGGGTGGGAAGGTAAATTGACTTTGAGGAGGTTAAACTCTGAGACAATGCCCAGAAGAGACTGATTAGGATAAGGAGAAGAAAGGAGAGAGATGAGACACATATTTCATTAAGGAATGGGAGAAGGGAGGCATAGGAAGGGGTGAATGTTGCCTCTTCTTTCTACTTGTTCTTAGACAAGCTTATTAGGTTAGCAGCTAATTAGCTTGTTTTGATTCACTAAGTCACCTTGACCCACGCTTTGACCGTTTGGCTACTAACTGAATAGAAACAGTCAAGCAGACAAAAAAAAACCCACTCCCATACAAAGACAAACTTAGGCTTGCACACACAAAGCAATCTAAAGAGTAATGCACATACACAACACATATGGGCACACACACACACACACACACACACACACACACACACCTTTGGGATTGCTCGAGAAGTAGCTAGCAGACAGTTATATTGGATTTGTTTTGGGGGGTCAGGACCAATGAAATTAATCAAGTTCTCTCCTGCAAAAACTCTGCGTTTTTCTGTATACACCTCTCTCTCCCCTGTCTCTCTGTTCGTAAACCTGTTGCCCTCTAGCTGTCTCTCTCTCTTTTTCTCTCACTCAGGCACACACACTCACAGTGAAAAAACAAAAGAGGGGCTTTCCAGGTGTTGCATTACTGTAATAATAAATGTATAATGCCCAGAGTGTAATCAGATCGTGTCTCATTGCAGCTGAAATCAGATTATACATTATGGTAATTGGTGGGGACACAGATTGAATTAGACTCTGAAAGACAGTTATCAGACCACAACTCAATTATTTAATGTCTACCCCAGACAAACAGAGTGAGAGTCACAGCGAAACTACAAGTGAAGAGGTGGCCAGATATATTAGAGTGTCAGTCCATGTGAAAATCAAATAAAAGTTTTATAAATCAGGGCCAGTTATTGGCATTGTCAGTTTAGTAATCCAACCTGTTATAAATGTTCCCATATTGTTTATATTAAATTAGTGGTCTTTCACATAGGTGTATTAAACCACTGCGGGCAGAGCCGGCCCGACCCATGAAGTGACCACTTAGGGCCCCGCAGCCACTGAGGGCACCCTAGCAAAAAATGGAAAAAAATGGAAAAAAAAAAGATTTCTCTTTTTTTATCTCAGTACACCGTCGCCGTGATAAGTATGTTTAATAAATGTTGTTAATATGCCTAGATTGCCTACTCTCAAAGTCATGTATTATATTATTGAGTCAATCATATAATACATTAACCGTGCTTTACCTGAACCTCATCATGAGAGGACGGCAGGATTGTAATTTCCCGTGTTCAGTGAATGCAACAGAGGCAAGACACCAGACCAACCAGAGTTGAATGGAAATAAACATCCGTTTTATTGGTTGACAGGTACCTATCCTGTGAGAATGTTTAAAATAAACCGTCAGTCGGACTCAGAGTTTTTGAAGATGGACATAAGAAAACATTTTCTTAAAAAAGACGACAATTCTAAAGTGGTGGCTCACACAACAACCCCAGAGCCACCACTTGAGCCAGGTAAACAAGGTATGTAAATGTCAGTAAACTTCAAAGTTATGCGAACCTGTAAGCAAAGCATAAATTACAGCTACATTGACGTTACTTTGAATCGCGGGGGTAAGCTAAACTGTTAGCAAGTAGTTATAGCTAGCCAGAGATATTAAATAAACACTTTGTCATACAATCTAAATGTTGTGTTTTTTAGCGTTACCTGGTGATTTCAAAGAAAGATCTCTGGAAAATGTTGACTTACTGTTCGACATGAAGCTAGAACCTTACAGTACACAGTTGATCCGGAGTCCTGTCAGTTCAAGTGTTTCATAGTTAGCTTAGCTAAGCATCAACCTAGCACTGAAATATATGGATGTTATGTGACAGTATTTCTGAGAAAAAGTCAGCTGAAATGGTGGCATAGTTGCCACTGCTTTACGTGTCGACAGCATGTTTGAACGTATTTGCAGCAGTAAATGTGGCTGTTTGGCCACTGACGTTGCCATAACAACACCTGAATTTAAATGTGCAACCTCTTTTTGTGACAGATTTTAGCATGAATTATAATTCTTCTGAATGATATTAATATTGAGAGCTAGTTTCTATGTGAACATTATGAGATGGACGGCCAGAGAGAATAAATGAAAAACAGTTATGAAATACTATATGACAAAACAAGAATACAGTTTTAAAGTGAGTGATTTGTAAAATATCCATAAAGAAAAATCTGTTTACAGTTCTGTTTCATATGGGTGTTGAGAGATGTATCCATAGATCTCTTCATGTTGCTCTCAAAGTGCACCAGATTGATGCTTTTAACTTCAACATTTAAAAGTTAGCTAGAGGAGGTTAGGTCCAAATGTTTACATGCTTATGTATACAATGTGTTCTTGTGCTAACATCATAAGATAAAAGTTGGTTCTGTGTTGTGTGTCGTGAGAATGCGCTAGAATGAGGGGGGCCCCCCAAGCCAAAGCTCGCTTAGGGCCCCCAAAAGTCTAGGGCCAGCCCTGACTGCGGGCGATGTTGGAAACACTTTAAGGCAATTTTGAAATCAGTTGATATGTCAGATAATTTGCTGGTTTTGCCAAAGACAGACATTCACATTTGGTTCGATTGCATTATATCACTTTAAATGTTGATATTACATTATAAAATGACATAATCCATTATTTGCTATAGGATTCTATCCACTAACTTTTTTTATTTCAGGATGGCTAGGGTTAACAGCCTCAAGCTTGGGAGTAAAAGGTCTTGGCTAGTATCAGTTCCAAAAAAACTTTTTAAAAAGGCCATTCCAATCACCATTTCACAAACCAAGTCTCATGTTTACAAGTTGACATTAGGGAATGCCAACCCTGAACATTTTGTTGCCTCCGATCATTACGGCTCAGAGCTGCATCAGCTGCCATGCGTACAGCATGAAATACTAACATGAGAGGGAATGGCGCTGACATTAATCAGGTTGAATCTGATACACACACATTCAACACACCCTCAACCTTTTTCCTGTCCTCTCACACATATATACACAGTTTTGAAATCATATAATGTATGTTAAAACATTTAAAATCCCTCTGCTCTTGAAGTATGTACTATCTGTTCTTTTGGTTTGCATGTAATTAGTGTGTGTGTGTGTGTGTGTGTGTGTGTGTGTGTGTGTGTGTGTGTGTGTGTGTGTGTGTGTGTGTGTGTGTGTGTGTGTGTGTGTGTGTGTGTGTGTGTGTGTGTGTGTGTCACTGAATCGGTTTATAGTAGCATAGAGAGAACCAGCCACATTAAAAACAAAGGGAAAACATTTTGATATATTTGACGAATAACAAACACTGCTACAAAACAAGGGGTTTGGGCATTTTAACTTTGTTTTTTGGATGGAATGGATAGCAAGAAATTGATGAGAAATAAGGGGAAGAAAGGTGTTAGAAATGAGTGTTAAAATATTATAGTTTGATACTGTTTTGAGTCTTACAGCAATGTATTGATTTGTATTAAATCATTAAAAAAAACACTGAACACTAACAATTGAGTGACATAGGCCAAGGCCAACCTTTGCTCAGATTGCACAAAAAAGGGACTGGGGACTGTTATTAATGCAAATCCCATGTTTGCATGAGTTGATTTTCTTTCTCCAATTTGTATTCATATGGCAGCTTATTTCTTATACTATGATATTTTAATAAAATAAATTAAAATTAAATACAGCGTCTTGCCAACAATATTGCAATATATTGATTCATAACTGTTGTATCATGATTCGTATTGTATCACCAGATTTTGCCAATACACAGCCCTAGTAGGTATAACCTTAATCACTGCTGACCATGAAGCAACCTGGGGTCGAAAAAGTGAAAGTAAACACAGAAGTGCCTTAAACTTCCAATCTCTCTAATGACCATCAGGGGGAGCAGTGGCTGCAAAAGGTGTCTGGATCATAGACTGTATATATAAAAGTCAGGAAGTGACGAGGAGTTTGACGAGTACTTACTACTTTTCCTTTACAAACAGTCATTTCCTCACGGCGGGGAGTGCACTGCCAAGATGAAAAAATACCAAAACCTGACAAACAAATCCACTGAAAAGTTGTTCCTCAAAATCCATCTTAGTTTCTCCGTGCATCACAGGTGAGCCTCAGGTCTCAGGTCTCAGAGCTAGCAGACATACACTCCGCCCTGTCTGATCTCTGCAGTTGACTGCACTTTGAACCTGTGCCAATGCTTCCCAAAATATCACAAAGGACCTTACGCTCAAGCCGTGTTACTGTCAGGTTGGGGAAAATGGACCCAAGTGCAGTTAAAAAATACAAAAAGGTTTGTTAACATTACATGTAATTTGTTAGACGCTTTTATCCAAAGCGACTTACATACTCAATACTGTGGGCAATCCCCACAGGAGCAATTTGGGGTGAAGTGTCTTGCCCAGGGACACAACGACATGCTGACTGCAGTGGGGTTTGAACCTGTGCTCCCCTGATCCGAACACCAACGCACTACCCCACTGCACCACACGCCTCCCTTTTATCAAAAAGCGAGCTTTATTAAAAAAAAGCCGAAGACAGGAAAAACAAGAAACTAATTAACAAAAACAAAACCGGGGAGCACGACAGACAGGAACAGACTTACAGACGGGAACAGGCAGGAGACATGGACAAGCATAGGCGAGCCATGAACATCAAGAGACGACGAACAGACATGGAGTACAGGGGAAGACAAGACTAAATACACAGAAGGGTAATCACAGGACAAGACACAGCTGGGCAAGGGAGGCAGAAACACAAGGGCAACAGGTGAACACAATCAGACAATCAGACACAGGAGAAAAACTAACAACAGGGAGGCAGACACAGGAAGGAAAACATTTCAAAAATAATAAAGGTGGTAAATGAAAACAACAAATCCAAAACCATGACAGTTTCATCCTTCTGTCATCTTCATCATCATCCAGTCATCTTCATCCTTTCTTCATCACATCATTCATCTTCACGTTGACTTATCCTGGAGAGATAAAGACAGAGAGAAAGGGGTTAAGTCTGTTGTAAGGTGAACTTTAAAGTGGACCTATCATGCTATATTTGAAATATATATTGTAGGGCCATACCTATACAAAACATGTCTGTGAAGTTTTTTGCTTAACATACCAAACAGTTCACCCATTGTAGCCATGCCTCATACTGCTCATACCCCTCTTTTGTCTCATTCATTTTCAATTTAGAATTGTGTTTGTATTTTCCCCACTACTATACTATATTAACTGAATAACTGAAACTTGAGTAATAAATACTGCAAAACATATAAATCTGGTTCCCATCTCTTCCATCTGGTTTCGTTATGACCTCTCATTGCTTAAACAAAGTTGATCATAACTCTGAAACCTGTCGTCATAAAAATGACCTTACAGATGTTTTGCTGTGCTCAAGGAACATAACTGAGGAGAGGACATCTGGGCCTTTGCACAGTGCAACGTCTCCTTCCCTAGCATCAACTACAAACTCCTATTGTGTGGAGCTGTGTCTGGCATGAGGGCCAGCCTTTGTAAAGTGGACCTGTGCCCTCTCCTATACATCACTCCCTGACACCTCCATGTGCTTTTCTGTGAGAATCATTATGACAGATGAGATCGTTTGCATGTGCAAGCGCCACATCATTTGACTGCAAGTTGTAAGAAATGAATTATGTAAATACAAAAAAGTTGTGAATAATTAAAGCTGCAACAGATAATAATTAATAATTCCTTACATTTATTATAGCGCTTTTCCAGATGCTCAAAGCGCTTTACAAATACACATTACACATATCATACATGCAATGGTCATGGACTGTGGACAATACCCACAGGAGCAAGTTCAGGTGAAGTGTCTTGCCCAAGGACACAACGGCTTTACAGACGCAGCAGCGGCGGGTTTCACTCCTTGATCTGATGATCATTGCACAGCACACTGCGCCACACCGTCCACCTTCACGCCTCAAAGTCATCGAGGCGCTTTTACAAGTACACATTAGTATCATACATGTACTGTGGACAATACCCACCAAAAAGGGTCTCCAAAAGAGAGTAGCCCCGTACTATACAAAGGAAAGAAAATACCTCACTTCTAAAGTGGAAACAAACAATAACAAAACGGGACTGTGGGCAAACACAGCTGGTGCGGGTCTACAGGTGCTAATCACCTGGGTCTAAGCTGTTTCACAATGTAACTATCCTAAGTGCGGTTCTACAGGAGCTAATCACCTGGGTCTAAGCTGTTTCACAATGTAACTATCCTAAGTGCGGTTCTACAGGAGCTAAGCAACCTGGATCTACGCAACACACACACACAAACCCTACACTAAACACAGAATACCACTAAACACAGAATACCACGACACACTGCTAACCAGTGTGAACCCTACAGAATACACTGATAGGCAGTCTACAGAAGCACAGAACGAAGGCTTTGTCACAATGAGAGGGTTGAGGCATCTGTCACACAATACAGAGCCTCCAGACTGATGTTCGTGCCCAGCCCAGAGCTATTTAATAGAAGAGTTACGACATCTCCGTTCACTCCAATGGACCACTTTTTTACAGCAATGGCGGATCGTGGAGCCTCTCAATCGTTCCCCGGAAGTTAGCGCCAAGGCTGGCAGAGCTGTGGAGTTGCAGCATAATACACCGTTCGTGACGGACTTTTAAAGGTAAGAAGAAGTTTAAAGATTTATATTGCGGATATTATCAGTACATCTGATTCAAATGAACATGTGTATTAAAGGATGTCAGTGGATTATCCCTAAATTAGTAGATTTAAGGAACGTTTACAGATAACAGATTAAGCTAGCATACCGAAGCAAGTTAGCAACACACGTTGAACAGCCTTTTAATTGTAAATTCCGTTCTCTTAATGTCATTTCGTCCAACATGTTGAATTAGAGAAGAGGGGCTTCTAAACGGGATTGTATGCGGGGGTGGAGGGAGTTAAATATTAGATAAATATAACTTTGGTGCGTGTAAGAGTGAGTGTTTTTAGCAGAGCCATATTGTGTCCTTGTGATTCTGTTGATTATTACCTGTCTGTATAATGTTGCAGCTCAGCTGATTCTGGATTGATGGCAAAGGGAGAGGGACTTAAGTGAGAGTGAAAACACAAAGTACGTTTAATACTACTGTTTTATATAAGTAAACACCTTATCTCCCCAAGGCATTTCCCATCCAATAGGTGTGCTGTGTATGTATAACCCTTTCTCCTGTCTGTTACTCCCTCTTTCAGCACAAGAACCAGAGGGGGATTCAATGGAGCCTGAATACCTGCACTGAGACCCTCACCCTGCACCCTGAGTCTCAACTCTCAGTGTTTTTCAAGCCTTTCCCTGTTTTTTTGTATTAAACAAAACATTAAGCTTTCCCAATGGTGTGGTTTTCGTTTTGTGAAAAAGTGCAAATGCAGTGTTTGTATATAATTACATCACATATTTTGTTGCTGTTGGTCGTGAAATTGCTCCTGCTGACTTGAGCCAGCCATTTTTTCCTCCGCTCTGTGTCAGTGGGGAAGCCGTACATTCGTACTCCTTTCTCTGAGCAATTTGAGCATCCCCAGGCAGCACATCAAACCATGGTGGCTACTAGGAGGCAGCACAGCAAACCAGGACAACACGGAGGAAAAGGCACCGACAAACTGCATGATATGCTATTCAATGTTTATTGAATTCCATGTATTTGTAATGGATGTTCCTAAAACAACACATTTAACATCATCATTATCATCATATGCTGCTAGTCCTGCTGCTGCTGCTGCTAGTCCTTTGATAGTCACCTGTCGGTCTCCTGTCCTTTCTGAAAGCCATAAAGATGACATTAGTCATTTAGATAACTTGTGTCCTCAATTACCAGGGGATTACTGAAACTACCATGAATTTAAGAAAATGGTAGAAATGAATCCAATCTGAATTTTAAAGCATTACTTTAGATCCCCTCCCTCTAAATGTATCAATAAACATTAGAAAGTGATGCTCCTGACTACCATACAAGTTTAAGAAGATAATATTGGTTTGAAAGAATTCAAAGCTATAAATAAACAGCAACAGGCTCTTTAACAAGGCACTGTTAGTAACATGTAAACTAGTTGTTCACACTAATCCTAATATTATCACTTAATATTAGCAAATTCGATTTTATTTTTTAAAACATATTGATGTAAATACATACACATATCGATTTGTTGTATAAATATTGCAAATCAAAACCTTTATTCACTAATAATTAACAAAAATCGTAGTTCTATCTCCTGTTATCAATGCATTCACATTGCCCGCCATGAACTTCCGGGGAACGATCCTCTTCTACATGAACCACGTGACGATAACCGTTTTTGGACTTCCGGTGTCGTAACTCTTCTATCTATATGGCGCTGGCCCAGCCTTTATCCTCCTCCCCCGGATGACGTGGCAGACGCGGGCAGGGCTTGAGTGACGTCTGTCCAATAGAGAGGCGAAGTCACGCCCATCTACTTCCGGCCCATGGGACCCCGGAAGCGAAAAATTAACATTGAATTCAATGGAGAGAGAAAACGTATCTTTTGATCCCGTTTGAATTGTGCCACGAACTACACATATGATGTTTGTCAATCTTAAACAATAAGTTCCATGTCAAAAAAGTCACATTTTGTCGTAAAACTGTTGAAATATAAGACTATGAAAAATACGCGACTATAAAGACTACAAATCCCAAATCCCATTCTGGCTCGCGTAAGTGATGTCACAGGCGATAATGCTCCAAGTGGTTGCGACTCGTAATTAAAGTGAAGAAGAAGAAGAAGAAGATCTCATAACTGATTTATTCCCTCCAATAAATAAGAGATTGCTAAAAATAAATTCACTTTTACAAGATGCCTGTGTGCTTTGTATCAGGTTGTAATCACATAAGTGCTCATACCACTTGCTCGTTCTATCGATTCCCGTCTGATGAAAGGACCAGGAGTCGCTGGACCAAACATATCAGGTAATACACATGTTGTGCATGGAACACAGTCAAGCTAGCTACATAGCTAGTAGCGAGCATGTTAGTTAGCATCACATTACTTAGCCTTGTCATTTGTATTAGCCTTAACATGAAGTGAACCCAAATGTTAAACAGTAAGAGTAGTCATGATGGTAAGTATTTTGTGAAACATTTGAAGAGGAGCCTATCGCCCCCTCCACCAGGTGCTAAGGGGGCGGGAGGTAGGCTAACGGCAGATTAGCATCTGCGATCTTTTCTACTTAATGCTATCTGCTCAAATGGTTAACATTGAACATTAAAAGATCAGGCAGTTCAGGGAGAGTCGAAGGAAGGAAGGCAGGCAGGCAGCTTTGCATGACATTTATTTATTTATAGAAGGACCATGCATACAAAAACATTAATCTCAGCAAAGAGAAGAGATGCAATATGCCAGATTATAGCTAATAGCTAATTTCCATCTGTGGTCCATTCTTCTGGACGTGTTTCATTGTGATGATAGTGAGTCAATCTGTTTGTTGGAAAGACAGTAGTTGAGTGATTACTGAGAGAACATTATTAAAAGAGATAATTATTCAAAGTGTTACTTTAAAGTGTTGTTACTGACCTTGTTCTCTTTTATTTTCTTTACCTCACCTGTAACTGCTGAGACCCTGAGGAACATGCACACTGGACTGACCTGCTCTGGCAACCTGATTTCCACTGTACGTAATAGTATTTGGTTATGGTATATTATTTATATACATCAAAGGAACAATGCACCCCCCAGAGACACACATGTATTGAGTGCAGTGATGGGTGTAACGCGTTACAAAAGTAACGGAGTTACAGTAATATATTACTTTTTGCTGTAACGAAGTAATGTAACGCATTACTAATGAAATGTGGGTAATATATTACCCGTTACAATGCTCAGTAACACAGTTACAACACATTTTAACCCGAAATTAAATGGTGTTTTGTTTTTTAACAATGTACTAACATAGCGAGACATTCCGACACCATACACATTGTGCGGGTAGATTAGTAAACCTGGTGTGTACTACAGTTGAATGTTATGCCCTCTATTGAAAAAAGAGAACGGAGCGAAAAATACTAACAACAAATTGTGTCAGGTGCGCGTGACCTGCTCCGCTGCGCAAAGTGCTTCCACAGCAGTGACACACATCTGTGGATAATCATTTATACGAAAATGGTTAAAGCAACCATCACTAAACGCCAGCAACACTGCATCTACTGCAGACCGTAGCAACAGGTCAGATGGGGACATCACGTTACCCTCCGTTGTGGACACGAGCCTGACTCGCCGCCCTCAACCCCGGAGCAGCACTCTTCGTTGCCCGAAACTACGCCGCCCCTCTGCGGCCCGCAGGTGCCAGCCAGGATACCACGGCAACACAGAGCCTGCCCAGGTATATCTAAACAAGTACCCGCCTGTACAGTGGGGTTAGGTGGTCATTTTGCAGCTCGTGGTATACAAATAGACAAGGGCTAGAATATGTGAAAATAGTGCCATACTCTGCCATGCCTGTAGAAATGTTGGGTCAAAAATAATGCATACAATAGCACAGATGCCTTCACCACGAATGGCTACAAAAAGATCTCATATCCCAAGCTTATCAACGAGCTAATGTTGCAGCTGAAATGTTCTCCAGGTCACAAAGTCAACCTCACATGATGATGTGATACCAGTTTTCAAGGACAGTAAATGTTCTCTTCCCAGAGTATATGATGGGACCAAAGTGATGTTTAGTACATGGTTTTAATAATACTTTTGCTTTTCAATGTTTGCCATTTCAAACCATGAGCTGGTTCAAATAATATGTGCCTTGATTTACAATATGTTCTCCTTTGTTTTATCAGTACAGCTTTGAAGCTTTGGTGCTTTTCTTTGCCGTAGTCCACTTTGGACTATATGAGATATTTCAGGATTGCACTTTTAACTCACTTGAAATGTTCTCACTTGCTTGGTTTCAAAACATAACAAAGGCCATAATCTGTTCATTGGGGACCATCAATGCTATTTTTCATTGCTGTTGCCGGCCACTATTGCTCATGTAAACCTGCTACTGCTGCGTCCCCTGTAATCTCAGAGGCACCCTGAGTCATTTTGTTCTGGAACCGGGCCTGTAGTGTACACGGCCAATACTAAACAAACTACAGAGCCCATTCCGTGTCCTGTCTGCCTTCTTCTGGGGATTTATCTGACGTCCAGCGCTCTGTCTTTTAACCTCTTTTCCTTTCTCTTTCTTTCCTTAGCAACCTTCATTATAGTCCATGACAGTGGTCTGTACTACTGTATTAACAACGTGTCACATGTTAAGCATTTAGAATCAGAATCGAGTATTCGACTAACCCGTGTAATACAAGTTGTTAGTAGCCTTAAGGGCCTACACAGTTGTTATGCTATACCACATTGCCCTTCATTGGATGTATAATGAGCTGCACTAAACTACATTTTAGCATTTAAAATACCTAGCCATTCTTTTGCGGTTATTTTGGTGAAAGTAACTAGAAAAGTAACTAAAGTAGTGTAACTCATTACATTTCAGAGACAGTAATTTTGTAATGTAACTTATTACTTTCAAAAGAGAGTAATAAGTAATATGTAATATATTACATTTTGGAAGTAACTTGCCCAACACTGATTGAGTGTGATATTGTGCATAGGTCAAGTGAAATCATCTTTACATACTAGAAAACTGTAGGAGTGGCAACTTGTTTTGAAATAGAATTTTTAATATCCGATAATGAAGTTGATCTGTTTTCTTTATTCTTCTCTCTTCCCAGCTCCATCCATCACCGTGCTCTGTTCCTGCAGGTCCTGCTTGCTAATCAATGCTTTATTTTTTTACACAATTACAAATAAAGTCAATGTATTGTATGACATGAAGTTGTGCTTCATTCGGAGTCAATAATAAATTCATTCTGCCTTCAACTGCACAATGATTGTGGACTGCACCGACATCCATGTAGCTGCCCCCCCAGGTAAGATGAACCAAGCAAAAAGGGTCGCCATCATGCCCAAGGACATCCAGCTGGCGCGCCGCATCCGCGGAGAGAGGGCTTAGACTGACCTGAGACCAGCACACCCAAACACAACGGCTCTTTTAAGAGCCACCTACAGTTTCAAAGAGTTGCAATCCTACGTTATTATAATTATTAAACTGGTTCATGTGTCACTTAGTTTACTGAACCGTGATGAATGAAAGAAATGAGTGAGGTAGTGGTTTAAATAAGTTACAAAGACATTAATATATGAGTAACAGGTCAGTGTAAACACAAGCTTCTGTCAATTATGGATCACTCAAACTATTTATATAAAAATATGTAATAAAGTTCTAAAACAAGTATTCGGTATATTCCTTGATAGCTTTTGGAGAAGGTTGTTTTTAAGTTTACTAAAATCTATCGTTTCAACTGTTTCACTTTATAAAAAGGAACAGGTGAGTAGAGCATCATTGAGTTTCTTATTCTGTCAGTAAATTATCCAAATGAAATGTTTATCATTATTTTATTCAACCCTAAACAAATTGATTGTACCTTTTTAATAATGACCTTACATGGTCGGCAAAGTTAAATTAACTTCAGAAAATCAAATCTGTTCTGAGAAAAAACTAATAAATGTTTAAAGATAGGAACTTGCCATCCCACTGAAAAACAGTCCGTAGAGATTTAAAGGCGTAGTTGTAGTTCAGTCCAACGTTTCATTTGGATTCATTTCTCCAACAGTCAACTATTTTCATAAAGAATATATATATTTTTCAAAGTCAACTTTATTGTCAATCTTACTCAGTTTGTGTTTATAGACAGAGATCAAAAATACTTTTGAATCAAATAAAATTATACAATTTACAGATATGTATACAAATATATATATTAGAGCCGGGACTCGATTAAAACAATTAATCTAATTAGAGGCTTTGTAATTAATTAATCGAAATTAATCGCATTTTTAATAAAATATACATATTTGACCTGAGAACAGTGAGAAGCAATTTTCACATGGATATTACTCCAAGTGGTCTACAGTCCAAGTGCATGACATTAAGGTGAATTCCATCTGATGAAGGCAAATGCCTTCCCAGATGGAAAAAAGTAGAAAACATTACATTCAGTTGTAACTGCCAAAACAAACACTATTTACACTATTATGGCCCCTGTTAAAAATGTTTGTAATGTTAACTACTGTAAATTGGTCGAACGAATGACTCCTCATCCGGAAGCTGACCGAGCAGACCCGAGCAGCAGTCGAGAGGAGCCGAGCGCATCCGCGAAGCACACGTCAGAGTTCCCGTTAGCCGGCAAATCTAAATATCTTCGGTCAAAATAATTTCCCTTTAGAGCAATACCGCTTCAGTTGCGCCACTTATGTGACACACAAGAAGAGTATGTGACAGACAAGAAGAGTCAACTCTAATGTCTAACACTTATTGTGGAGAAAGAGATGTCCTGTGTGGGTTGATTGTGCGTTGATCTGTTGGTAATGCCTCGGGGTTCCGGTGGGCATGTAAACAAATGCATAATGCTGCGCTACACTTTGTGGCCTCACCCGGTTGCATAGCGACACTTATTGTTTGGTTGTCTTTTAATAAGCAGGTAGTCCTATCATTAGCTAGAACTAGCTGGATCTGATCGATATGGACATAAACGCGAGTGAAGTCTGACGGGAGAGAGATCAGCTGCTGCTGACGAGTCGAGACTCGACACGCAGCTCTGCATAACCACATGCAGCGGTGAGCGGAACAAAACACACACTTCAGGTTAGAATATCACACGTAGCTATTTTAATTACCTCTCAAACTACCTAAACTAGTTATAGATGTGTTTAGTTTTACTGTCGGGTCACTCATTACTGGATCCGCGAGCTGCATGATACTGGCATAATAGATTGCCCGATCGGGCAACCAGCAGGTGAGGCTTCATTGCCCGAGCTAAATACTAGATGGCCCCGGGCCATCGGGCAGTCCTTAATGTCGAGCCCCAGTGAGCCAGGGAGTTGGTTATTTTCTCAGACGTGGACTTACTTATCCTGGCCCTGAAACCAGTCATCTGGTTGAGTGTGGGTTGGGTCAGGGTGTGGTTCCTTGCACTCGGAGTCGGGCTAACGTCCACGCTAGCTGCTACATGCTTTGCATTTAGGTGATACTTTAGGCTTGATGTGCTGCGGTGATATGCAAATTCTTTTTCCCATCCACGGGGCCGACCAAAGCGGTCTCATCAGCTTGTTCGTTCATGTTTGACTATTGTTCACCGTGGTTTGTTGTTGTTTGAAGTCCCATGCTGAAGTCATGAACGTTAGTTGGTGCTCCAGTGTAATCGGTATGCCTCAAACTCATCCAGTGAGAAACGTTCCGCTGTGCAAAAATAAGTGCGATTAAAATGCGTTAATTTTTTTAACGCGTTAATTTTTGTGTAATTAATTAATCTTAATTAACGCGTTAAAGTCCCGGCCCTAATATATATATATATATATATCCTATATAATGATGGTGGACACTTCACTTCCAGCAGGGCAGATGGCTGCACAAGTCCATCGGGGGATGCTCCCAAAACACCGACTCACTCACAAAGAGACCAGACTCGAACACTGTCTCCTGATAGGCCTGCACAAAAGCCTTCACCCCTTCGGCCTCGTTTACAACCCCCCAGTTGACAGCCATGACTCCGTCCAAGTTGTACCCCCCGAGCACCCTCTTCATGAGGGACGCGCATGGAGTAGATGAAAGTCCCGACCGCAGCACAGCACCAAACTTGCTGGCTGTCAACCTGCCCCGCCTGTGTAACTGCCACTTTGTCCGCTGTCCTCCGGTGGCTGTCTGGATGGCAGCTTGCTGGTCTCTGCTCAGTCGCATTGAGGCAAGAATTGCCTCAAGCCCCCGACCCCCATGCCCCTTCACCAGCTCCGGCACGGTGACAATGGCCTGATGTTGAGGCCGCGGCTCTGGCTCAGGTGACAAAAGCCATGCCATGCCACACTGTGCGCCCCTCAGTGCAGACCTGAACCAGTCTACATCCTGAGTGGCGATGTCTCTGGCCAGTGGGTTGTATGTCTCCTCTCACTGTTGGTAGAGTTGAGACACCGGCTGGACTACTTTGGAAGTGCCAGGCTTCCTCCACTGGCACTCGACATCTGTGGAGCTGATCTGCCACATGGCACATATTGCCAATGCTGCAGCGTGACTGCATTTGTACATCCCCCGTGCACAATCACAGACAGCGCTCTGCATCGCGCCATCGTCTCCCATGCAGATCTGTACAAATAAAGTAAGTACCATGTTTGTTAGCATGCTATAATAGATTGAATGAGCAATAATACAAGGATGGTCCGGATCTGGGGGTGGGAGGGGTTATTTTTCCATAGTTTTGTCTGATTGTTGTTATTGTTTGTTTTTTCTGTATTTTTTGTAATGTATGTTGTACTGGTTGTGATTGTACATTGTATTTTTCTAAATGTGTATGAATACATTTTTGAAAAACATTTGATCAACAATAAAAAAGGATTTGGTCAGGATCTAGACTCAGTGTGTAGTTTATTAATTAATCAATGCTCTCTACATTAGGAAAACACATACCAGTATACCCGAGGGAGTCACACACATCTGTGCCTGGATAACCAAACAAATTGACAAGATAACCAAAACCCTTGAATCTACACACAGCAAATAAACTCAAATGACACAACGAGATGTAAAAGGAGATCACACATACAGTATAGTCGATATAAAACTGGCCGCTTCAATCTGAAGAGCAACTCAAACAAAACACGGGAGTTTACCTTGTTCTTGTGAACACCAATGTTATCCACAGCATACACACAGACCACGAAGTTCTAAAGGAGAACACTAGTTACTGAAACAAAACACGTTAGTGTACCTTGTTAGCTAATGTTAGCTAGCTGACATTAACGTTACACATTGCACTCATATTACTCACCAACATCTTGTAAAGCCGGTCCCGCTGCTCTTACAGAACCGACTAACTCCCCTTTCGTGTATGTACAGCTCTCAACGTGTCCAGACTTGTAGTCACCTCGTTTTATACTTTTATTCTCATTCTGAAAGAAACAGGTGAAATTTGCTAACGTGACGGCCATCTTTGTGATGGTGACGCGTATTGTGCGAGACCAAGAGACCTGTAGTTCACTCAGCGGTTTCACACAAAACAATTTGTAACTTCACAGTTTTACGACACATTTAAAAAATGTTGACTTGCAAAATATTCTTTTAAATTGACAAACATCATATGTGTCATTCGTGGCACAATTCAAACGGGATCAAAAGATAACCTTTCTCTCTCCATTGACTTCAATGTATAATTTTACGCTTCCGGGGTCCCATGGAGGCTCCCGGAAAGGGAGGGACTTCGCCTCTCTATCCCCGCGAATGTTGCGAGGTCGAGACGGCCACTGACAGCATAGGAATGCACAGCTCATTTGCATACACACACAGTTAAAGGCACAAGATAGCAGCTGTAACAGCCACACACAACATAACCTTTCTAAAATTGCACTTTGCTCTAATCATGGGGAATAAGTACTCTGTTTACTTAAGTGAACATAGTATTACCACAGTGTAGAAATACTTTGTTACAAGTGTTCCAAAATGTCCATTTTATTTATTTTTCCTAAGCACTTAAAGGTGGGGTAAGTAATTTTGGAGAAACCAGCTCGAGTGCGCAGAATTTGAAAATACACAGCAGGAAAAAATCTGCCACTTCCTTACAGAGCCCCTCCTCCAACACACACATGACTAATGAGGGCACGAGATACATTTGTGCACAGATGGAAGGCTGACAGGCAGGTAGGCCATCCAGTTACTTTAGCCGGCCCGGCTAAAATGATTGGTCGTGCTTTTTACAATACTACGGCTTCCACAGATGATTTTTTTTTTTACGGATTTTCTGTCAAAGCACTTAAGATATTCATTGCTATCGGGATGTTAAAGGAATGGTATGCTCATGACACTCATTTTTAAATAATTATCATCCGATAAAACAGACCAGTCTCTGCCAGTCTTTTTTTTTTTTTTTTAATCCGATGACATTATCAGTGATTTTAAACTGATTATATACCGAAATAACATCAACACTGTGGGCGCCGCCATTTTCTGGACATGACGTAAACCATGCGTTTGGTTTTCGAAGACACGTTGATCTCCATGTTATTTACTGTAGTTTCTCTCTTCAAATATGCCTCATTGTATCGCGAAATATTGCCACAATTCTGATAGGAACAATCCACGGAATGCTCGGTTCCATCTGTTGCCAAAAGGTAAGCGTAAGAAGTACATTCGGAGGCAGTGGCTAGCGAAATGTGGCCGGCCCGAACCGAATGATTCACAGGCTCATGTATGCAGCGAACATTTCAAATTTCCGGACGACTACTCTGAGAGTATGATAAAACATAACATGGGATTTATGGAACAACCATTAGTTAATGGAGATACAGTACCATCGGTCTTTCTGGTGTCATCACCGACCAGGACACCAGTTCGGCCAGTTGAGAAATCGCCCTCTGCAAGTGTGAAGCGACGGAGGAGCAGAAGTAGTGCTCGGAGTAAGAATAAGGTATGTTATAGCGCATTTCCATTGCAGCGGCTAGCCCCGTTTTAACGTCCTTTAGCGTCCAGGCCAGGACCGTTTTTGGTGGCCTTTCCATATAGCGTAGTACCGGCTAGTGTATTTCCCCCCAGTTTTTTCCGGCCCCATAAAATCGTGATTCTATGGCCAGGGACAACGAAGCTGAGTATGCTAAACTAGAGAGGGAATCGCTAGCAAGGGTGATACTACATGCATACATAGTATCTTATATCATCTTCCTATTATACACACATGCATTTCCAAACATTTGGACTACCTATGTTGCAAATGTATTATCTTTTCAATTTACACACGGCATCTATTGCACGTCTGTCCGTCCTGGGAGAGGGATCCCTCCTCTGTTGCTCTCCCTGAGGTTTCTCCCATGTTCCCTTTAAACTGTGGGTTTTCCTCGGAAGTTTTTTCTTGTACGATGTGAGGGTCTAAGGACAGTGGGTGTCGTATTGTCATACTGATTCCCGCATCCAATCTCTTCACGTTGGTCAAAACTTCTTCCTCTGCTGACGAGTCCGAACTCAAATACTCCGCCATGTTTCCGTGTGTTGACAAAGTGAACGCATGGATGACGTCACGACCATCACGTGACTACTGAAAATGGCAAAAATGGCGGCGGCCAGACGGAATATACAGGTTTTGATAAAAAAGAGCTATAAAATCATTATTTACCGGGGAATATCGCTTATTTCTTCAGGGTATGGTTTAAACATAATGTTTCACTAAATACTGAAGTTTTGATTAATTATCTAATGAGTGGACCATTCCTTTAAGTATGGAATGCCATTTAAGGCAAAATTAAATAAATACATAAATAATTAAATAAATACATATATATATAAATATGCCTATGAAATAAATTCTGAAATAAATAAATGAAGCAATAAATATGTATACATGTACATCTAAATACACATTTATTTATTTCAGATGACTTGTATTTCATAATGACGCATTTATTTATTTCAGGTGACTTGTATTTCATGATGAGACATTTACATTCCTTATATGCAAATGAACGGGGCGTGGTTAGCTCACAGATCCAGACCAAAGCAACAGCACCACACTCCAGTACTGTTAAGTGGTTTGCAAACTGCCAATAAACCAAACCGGTTCAAGAACCATTCTTGTGCTTTTCTGGTGCTTAACTGGTTCTTATCTGGTCTTATCTGGTCCGCCCAATGCTGATCTTCTGAGAGCAACCGCTCTGACAGCTCTCTCTAGTCTCTACTGGGAAACAGCTAAAAGTCCTTCTGGCGGGAAGCAACGCTACACAATTACACCCAGTCTGAAAGTAAAAGATTTCTCGAAGGTTCGCTTTGCTTTCTTACAACGTTAAGTTAATGTTAACGTAACCTTAAGTTTGCTCGGAGGCTATTGTTACGAGCTAGCTGTCTTAGCTAACAACAGTTAGCAGCTAACGTTTTCTGCAGTTTGTGTTGCCTCTGAAAAACGTGATGTAGTTATTTAAAGCTATGTTAAATTAACGTTATTTTACAAGTTGAGAGAGTTAAGTTGTGTTTAAAATCGTCAATGTAATGCACGTTAGAGGTTTTTAGTTGGACATGAAGTTAGCTACCGTTAGCTAACTCTACCAGTTAAGCTGTACTTTCTGTGGCAGCTAGCTTAATACAAAGAGGGGTTTTGTGCTTCATTGCAAACTTTTCTTTGTTAATCTACCTGAAACTGTAGGGACAGTTTGTTTCTACTCAACTATACAGACCATTGAGGAGGAGATGCAAAACATACTGTACATGAGTTGGGTCCAACATATACCTTGAGTAATGTTACTTTGCTGCTAAAAATTAAACATCATTATCAGATGAGGACATCACCCAAGTGTGTGAGCCTGTCAGGGGATTTGATCTGTTCTCTGCATGTCGTAAACACTGCTCTGGTATTACTTATCTTGTAAAATGTAAGTCTCGCTCTTGTCATCGTTCAGGCTTTGCATTTGTACTCCTATGACTGGTTGCGGACTTGAAGGGAACGCCTTCCTGACATCCAGGAAAAAGGTGAGATTCTAATAATTTGAATGCCAAAAGCAAGTTATTGTTTTTAACTTTTTAAATATGATTGTTTTGGGGCATTTCAGTTTGATTGGACAGAGGCAGTAGATATCTACTGGAAACAGTGGAGAGGGAGGAGATGATATGCTGCGATATGGTTGCTGCTCCGTGTGGAACGTGTTCTATCAGGTAAAGCACTTTGGTACCCAGTTATTTATGGTATTGAGTTTGAATTTAGCCTTTGGAATGTAATTTCTAACAGTGCATTGTAAAGACTGAAAGATGTAAAGCTTGACATGATTTCGTCTTTTACTTAAGAAGATGTTTGTCCTCCTGTGTTGTCTTATTTCCTTATCTTTCTTTCAGGTCTAACATCTACCAATGGTTGTACATGACAGAGACCTCCTCCACCTCTTTGCTGTCTTACTAGTCAATCCTTCTGATCAGGTCCTTTCCTAAATAGTGGTAAGTTTTACAGTTCAGTGTACGTTAATTTAGCAACGTAATGCTTTACCGCTGTTGAATAAATCGTATATTGCTAGTCATTTTATTAAAACTACGATTTGTAAACTTTTTGATTCCAATTACAATCATTTTGTTGTTATAATTGTAAAACATATGTTAACATCCATCAGCAATCAATACAACAAATCATCCAACACTAAATAGAGGAAATCAGGACATATTTCTTTTTATACAGCAGCATGTTTTGGGACTGCTCATTGATGTCATCAAGAGCCATTGAGTCTACCTTTTGTAGTCGGCCTCTCAGAATGTTTATCATTTATTTGTATCTTAACATTCCTATAATAATTAGTTTTGTTATTGTTGATATTGTTTTGTTCTTTATTTTTGTTGTGAGAATCACTTTGCAATTATTGTGTAAGTGCTATATAAATAGTTATACTAATATTATTGTTGTTACCATCATTACTATTATTAATAATGTCTTCTTTGTTTTCTTTATTTATCGCTGCAGAAAGGATCATGCCAGCCCACATCAAACACCTGATCAAGAGCTTGTGAACCTCACTGCTGCGGACACCTGTGTGATATTCGACTCTGACTGGAACCCTCAAAATGACCTGCAGGTACGATATATATATCTGCTCTGTCTGTACTAAAGATAGTTCAATAGGGCTACAACAACAACAGTCTTTCCGTTTATTCCCTCGGTTCTTTAAGTGTATATTATTTTCCCATGTAATGCTTAAAAACGTTGAACAGCAGCTGCACATGATGCTCTTTTGACCCCTCTTTTAATTTTTTATTTCAGGCTCAAGCTCGGTGTCATCGTTTTGGCCAGTCTAAGGCGGTGAAGGTGTACCGTCTGATCACTAGAAACTATGAGAGGGAAATGCTAGATAAAGCTAGTCTGAAGCTCGGGCTGGACCGTGCCGTCCTGCAGAGCATGAGTGGGAACAAAGAAGGCAACAACAACGGGGTGAGAAAAAGAAAATCTGTCATATTTCTAGATGCCAAGTCATTTTTGGGTCAGTCGCTGTTGCAGTACGCTTAGTTTATTTTCGAAAAGAGTTTTCTAAATCCACTTGTGTAAATGTCTCTCTGCGTCGCCTTTAGCCGGTCCAGCAGTTCTCCAAGAAGGAGATCGAGGACCTGCTGAGGAAAGGAGCCTACGCCGCCTGTGGTGGCTCAATACCCAGTTACATTTGAGTCGCCGAGAGGCTAAACTTGGCTTTAAACTGTGACGCGTTTTCGAAAAGAAAGTCCATGTTGAAACAATATAGTTGTAAGGATATTTAATAAACAAAATCAAAACATACTAACTATGGACAAAAACGGTCAACAGAAAAAATGACAGCACAAGCTCACCCTCTGTCATGTGCACTCAACATCAAACAGGTGACTTATAAACCAAACCACACCCATGTGACAATTACCGGAAGTGCTCAACAAGCAAATAAAGATGACGTAAATAATAATGATAATACAAATAATGAACTTGAGCTAAGTAGTGTTATGGCACCTACAATACCGGCCCCTAATTATCATTTGGCAAAATTATAATTACTATAATAAATGACAATACACACAAAATATACGTTCAGATCTCTTTCTTGGATTATTTGTTCAGAGTTTATATGTTGCAGTCTTTTTGGAAAAGTGATCATCTTTTCTCACTAATCAGTATCAATAAAAAATAATTAGGTTTGTGTGTGTGCAGGGGGTAGGAGACAAAAAATAAAATAGGCAAAAATAGTCCATTTAGACATGGCAAAAGTCCTCTGACTCCTGAAGAAGGCTAACTTTGTTAATTGGTCTGCTCAGGAAACCAGTCTTGGTCTTGATCCGAAGCATACGCACGAGTCTCTTTTTGTCAACGATGGTCTCAGCAACTTTTCCAGTAAGCCAGGAGTTCCGAGGCGCTGAGTCATCCATAATGATCACGATGTCTCCTGGTGTGAAGTTGCGTCTGATTTTTGACCATTTCTGCCGTTCTTGAAGTAGGGGAAGATATTCTTTAATCCACCTTTTCCAGAATAAATCTGACATATACTGAACTTGTCTCCACCTGCGGCGAGCGTAAATGTCTTCCTTTTGAAACAGTCCTGGTGGCAGGGATGGTCTTGTCTTAAGGAGCAAAAGATGATTCGGTGTCAGTGCTTCTAGGTCGTTTAGATCTGTAGAAGCTCTGGTGATTGGACGGCTATTGAGAATAGCTTCTGCTTCACATAAGACTGTGTTAAGTCCCTCTTCGTCGAGACTTTGTACATTCAGAGTGGAGTTGAGAACCTTTCGTACTGATGATGGTGAATTGCTCTTATTGCTAAGCATGTGAAAATGACGCCATAACGTTTCACAATGCTCCTTCCACGCTTCACTCCAAAGGGTCCGAAATAATCAACTCCAACATATGTGAATGGAGGTTCATCAGGAGAGACTCTATCCAGGGGCAAATCCGCCATCTTTTGTTGTCCAGGAGTAGCATTTATACGCCGGCAGACTACGCATTTCGACAACGTTCTTCTTATTGCTACGGTAGCTCCAGGAATCCAATATTGTTGGCGTAGTCGGGATAACATATGGTTGCGACCACCATGACCCACTTCTTCATGAACATTTCGCAGAATAAGATCGGCAATGTGAAAGTCTTTAGCCACTATGACAGAATGTTTCATATCCTCCGGCATTGCTGCCCGGCTAAGTCGTCCACCAACCTGTAACACATTGTGATCCAGGATGGGGTTGAGTTTATGAAGGTGGCTGGTTTTCTTGACGTTTATTCCTTTTCTCAGATTTGAGATTTCATCGGTGTACCTCTTTCTTTGGCAAAAACAGATTACCTCTATTTCAGCGTTTGCCAGTTCTTCAACTGTGAGACCATTGTTTTCTTGCCTGTTGAGATTCCCTCTCTCCTTTTGTGGTAGACCTCTTTGATGTATGTTATCTGGAATTAGTTGAGGAAGAACAACACTTGTTTGGTTTCTCTTTCTGCTGCGATTCAAAAGCAGTCTTTTAAGTCTGAGCATCCATGCTACTGCCCTTTTCAAACCATTCCAAGAGGAAAAGTGATGGATTAATTGGTTGACAGGATCCATTTCCTCGGACATGATCTGAGTAGTGTTAACAGTTATGCTCCTGACTTCAGAGTCCTTTAGGGAGATTACTTTCAATCCATCAGGGTTTTGGGGCCACTCATCTTGAGGTCGAAGTAAAAACTGAGGTCCGGACAACCAGTTTTCTTTCTTCAGAAAATATTTTACAGTCGAACCTCGTGAAGCCATGTCTGCTGGATTGTCTATGGTGTTAACATATCTCCACTGTAGTGCATTTGATACTTTGGCAATTTCCGAAACTCCATTGGCCACAAAAGTTCTGAACCTTGAGGTGTTGTTGTTGATGTATTTGAGTACGGAAGTGCTGTCTGTTCAAAATACAGAATCTGATAGTTCCATCTGTAGCTCCCTTCTTAACATGGTGTCTATTCGGCTTGCCATAGTAGCGGCAGTCAGCTCCATGCGAGGGATAGTGGCTGGTTTTAACGGAGCCACTCTTGCTTTTCCCATTACGAATCCACAATGTGAATGACCAGAGTTGTTCTGCAGAAACAGGTAACTTACAGTTCCATAACCCTCTTCGCAAGCGTCAGCGAAATGATGCATTTGAGCAGATGACACCGTTCCAAAGTCGGTAGGTTTGAAGCTTCTGTCAACCTTGAAGTCTTCCAGCTTATGAAGGTCTTGGATCCAACTCATCCACTCCTGTGAGATAGATTCTGGTAATTTGTCATCCCAGCCAAGCTTTCTCCTACACAAATCTTGCAGGATCTTTTTTGCAGTGAGGACAACTGGTGCCAATATTCCAAGGGGATCATACACTGAACTGACGCTTGAGAGAATCCCCCTTCTTGTGAGTGGCCTATCTTTCAAGATGATTTTGAACTTGAAGACGTCAGACTGAACGCACCATTGTACACCCAGTACTCTCTCCACTGGAAGATTGTCATGGTCCAAATCCAGATTTTTTATTTCCTTTGCTCTTTCCATTTCAGGTATTGCAGCCAACACATGCCGACTGTTACTTATCCATTTTGTTAGTAGAAAGCCTCCCTTGGAACAAATGGCTCGTAGTTCATGATAAAGGGCTGTTGCCTCTTCTTCTGAAGCTGTTGAAGTGAGGCAGTCGTCTACGTAAAAGTTATTCATAATTGCATTTATGGCTTGAGGGCTGAACTGTTCTAGATTGTCTTCAGCGCATTTCCTAAGGGCAACATTTGCACAGCTTGGGGATGAGGTTGCTCCGAAGAGATGCACGGTCATTCTATATTCCACCAGGTTCTGACTGCAGTCTCCATCAGGCCACCAGAGGAACCGTAAGAAGTCACGGTCTTCACTTGGAACTTTCACTTGGTGAAACATGGCTTCGATGTCTGCAGTGATGACAACAGGATCTTTACGGAATCTTGACAAAACTCCCAGCAAGGTACTAGTCAGATCCGGCCCCTGGAAGAGCTGAGAATTTAGTGAAACTCCCCGAAATGTTGCTCCACAGTCAAACACTACTCAAAGTTTGTTATTTTGTGGATGCAAAACTCCGTGATGTGGTAGATACCATTTTTTGCCGTGTCTACGTTCCAAGACATGATCCGGTACTTTCTCTGCGTGGCCTTTAGATATCATCTCGGACATAAAGTTGGTATAATCAGAATGAAAGGAAGGATCTCTCTTAAATCTTCTTTTAAGGTTCAGAGTGCGTTGCTCAGCAACACCTTTATTGTCGGGCATGCATATTTCCTTTTCTCTAAATGGTAATCCAATAGAATAATGTCCATTGACTAGGTGGGCAGATTTTGAAACCAGATCCAAGAACTGTTGGTCTTCCCTGGAAGGTTCCTGGTTGTCTCTCCCACATTCGGGAAAGTCAGTCTTAAATTGCCCACAGCTTGTCAAGTTGCACAACTGATGTTCTGTTTACATTTATTGAAGTTTTGTCCTGAGTATCATCAGGACATCCTCCTAATGGTCCATTAACGGTCCATCCGAGCATGGTTTTTACGGCATAAGGTCCATCCCCCACACTCCTGATTACCTCAATTGGTTCAAGGGCTTTTGGAACATCTGACCCAATCAGCAACTCAATTTCAGCATCAATTTCAGGTAGATAAACATCCCTCAAATGCAACCATTGGTTGATGTCGTTTTGACGTGGAATGTTTCCTTTGTGAACGGGCATAGTCTTCTGAGTATATGTGCCGGGTAGATCACAAAAGTCGCTGTTATCCAGTCCAGCAACCTCTAGGCCTGACACAATGCTGGTTTCAATGACCTTCCTTTGACCCATAGTTCTCAGCAGAATGTTTGACCTTCTTCCTTGGAGGTTAAGTTTGTTCATAAGCCCTAATGTGCAAAACGATGCAGTGCTGCCTGGGTCAAGAAATGCATAGGTATGCACTGTTGTGTTTCCCTTTTTGGCTTTAACTTGGACTGGTACTATGCAGAGTTTGCACCCATCTTCACCGGCCCCAGTAAGGCCACCTGTCTGAATTGAGGCGTCAGCAGTGTTTGCAGATGCTTCTTCCATTTCCTCCTGCTCATTTTCCATTTCCTTTATTTGTTGGTAGATGTGCAACATTCTGGGATGATTTAGATTACATATGTTGCACCTCATTCGTTTCCTGCAGTCTCTACTTATGTGTCCTTTACACAGGCAGCCAAAACAAAGACCATTTTCTTTAAGAAATGTGATTTTTTTCATGATGTGTCCTCCTTTCTAAATCTCCAGAGCATGTTCACATCTACAATACAAGCAGTTTTTCACAGCAGACAAAATCCCTTTCTCTACAGTGCTTCTGTCATATTTATTTTCTGTAACTTTCACATTGGTTGCAAAGATGCTTCCTCTTGGATGAGGCTGTGGCCTTCTTATGTCTTTGCTTACGGGAGGGGGGTCTTTAATGTCCCCCCTCAACGCACTCTGACTTAATGTGGCGGCCCAGTTACATTTGAGTCGCCGAGAGGCTAAACTTGGCTTTAAACTGTGACGCGTTTTCGAAAAGAAAGTCCATGTTGAAACAATATAGTTGTAAGGATATTTAATAAACAAAATCAAAACATACTAACTATGGACAAAAACGGTCAACAGAAAAAATGGCAGCACAAGCTCACCCTCTGTCATGTGCACTCGACATCAAACAGGTGACTTATAAACCAAACCACACCCATGTGGCAATTACCGGAAGTGCTCAACAAGCAAATAAAGGTGACGTAAATAATAATGATAATACAAATAATGAACTTGAGCTAAGTAGTGTTATGGCACCTACACCGCCATCATGGACGAGAACGACGAAGGCTATAGCTTCTGCTAGGAGGACATCGACCAGATCCTGCAGCGAAGAGCCACCATCATCACCATCACCAGTTCAATCAGGAGAGACGTGATGTATGGAATACATATTTATTATCGGTCACATTATATAAATGAAACATAATGATAACAGTTTATAACAAGTGAATGAAATGGTGTTTTGGCGATTAGGCCCAGGTTTTGTAGGATATCAATCGGGAAGGGAAGAACCGTTTCCGATTAACCCCCCTGGGTCTAGACACTGGTGGTGGTGATAAGTGGTTAGGTCCGGTTGGAATGGAGAAGGTTAAGCTTGGCCCTGAGTTCAATCAATCAATCAATGTTTATTTATATAGCCCAATATCACGAATGTTACATTTGTCTCAGTGGTCTTCACAGTGTGTACAGAATATCAGTATGACAATACGACACCCTCTGTCCTTAGACCAGGGGTGGGGAACCTCCGGCCCCCGGGCCGTATACGGCCCGCGAGACCATTTGGTACGGCCCTCAAGGTAATTTTATAAACACACGCAAAAAAGAAAAAAACTAAAGAAATCTAGACCGCAAACAAATTAAACAAAGCGAGTGCCTGTTTTTCCTGGCCAAGGTCAGGGTCCTTGAACACAACACCAGCCTAACGTGTCATCACGTGCAGAGCTATTTAATAGAAGAGTTACGACACCGGAAGTCCAAAAACGGTTATCGTCACGTGGTTCATGTAGACGAGGGATCGTTCCCCGGAAGTTCATGGCGGGCAATGTGAATGCATTGATAACAGGAGATAGAACTACGATTTTTGGTTATTAGTGAATAAAGGTTTTGATTTGCAATATTTATACAACAAATCGATATGTTTTCAAAAATAAAATCGAATTTGCTAATATTAAGTGATATTAGGATTAGTGTGAACAACTAGTTTACATGTTAGGCTAACAGTGCCTTGGTTAAAGAGCCTGTTGCTGTTTATTTATAGCTTTGAATTCTTTCAAACCAATATTATCTTCTTAAACTTGTATGGTAGTCAGGAGGATCACTTTCTAATGTGTATTGATACATTTAGAGGGAGGGGATCTAAAGTAATGCTTTAAAATTCAGATTGGATTCATTTCTACCATTTTCTTAAATTCATGGTAGTTTCAATAATCCCCTGGTAATTGAGGACACAAGTTATCTAAATGACTAATGTCGTCTTTATGGCTTTCAGAAAGGACAGGAGACCGACAGGATATGATGATGATGATGATGATGATGTTAAATGTGTTGCTTTAGGAACATCCATTGCAAATACATGGAATTCAATAAACATAGAAGAGCATATCATGCAGTTTGTCGGTGCCTTTTCCTCCGTGTTGTCCTGGTTTGCTGTGCTGCCTCCTAGTCGCCACCATGGTTTGCTGTGCTGCCTGGGGATGCTCAAATCGCTCAGAGAAAGGAGTACGAATGTAGGAGGAAAAAATGGCTGGCTCAAGTCAGCAGGAGCAATTTCACGACCAACAGCAACAAAATATGTGATTTATATACAAACACTGCATTTGCACCTTTTCACAAAACGAAAACCACACCATTGGGAAAGCTTAATGTTTTGTTTAATACAAAAAAACAGGGAAAGGCTTGAAAAACACTGAGAGTTGAGACTCAGGGTGCAGGGTGAGGGTCTCAGTGCAGGTATTCAGGCTCCATTGAACCCCCCTCTGGTTCTTGTGCTGAGAGAGGGAGCAACAGACAGGAGAAAGGGTTATACACACCTATATAGCACACCTATTGCCTTGGGGAGATAACGTGTTTACTTATATAAAACGGTAGTATTAAACGTACCTTGTGTTTTCACTCTCACTTAAGTCCCTCTCCCTTTGCCATCAATCCAAAATCAGCTGAGCTGCAACATTATACATAATAATCAACATAATCACAAGGACACAATATGGTTCTGCTAAAAACACTCACTCTTACACGCACCAAAGTTATATTTATCTAATATTTAACTCCCTCCACCCCCGCATACAATCCAGTTTAGAAGCCCCTCTTCTCTAATTCAACATGTTGGACGAAATGACATAGAGAGAACGGAATTTACAATTAAAAGGCTGTTCAACGTGTGTTGCTAACTTGCTTCGGTATGCTAGCTTAATCTGTTATCTGTAAACGTTCCCTAAATCTACTAATTTAGGGATAATCCACTGACATCCTTTAATACACATGTTCATTTGAATCAGATGTACTGATAATATCCGCAATATACATCTTTAAACTTCTTCTTACCTTTAAAAGTCCGTCACGAACGGTGTATTATGCTGCAACTCCACAGCTCTGCCAGCCTTGGCGCTAACTTCCGGGGAACGATTGAGAGGCTCCACGATCCGCCATTGCTGTAAAAAAGTGGTCCATTGGAGTGAACGGAGATGTCGTAACTCTTCTATTAAATGGCTCTGATCACGTGGTATATGTCTCGTCTGACAGGAGTGCAGTTCTGACGGAGAGCACCGGAACGTCGCTACGGCACTTCCAAGCAGAACCCATAAGGAGCCGTACACATGCCGCAGTTTTTGCGTGGCTGTGTCTTTAGTTGAAGGCGCAGTGGCGATCTGCTCATCTGTCATACTGATCATACAGTCAATAACGTTGTTGTTATTAGCATCTGGTTAGCTAGCTATGCTAACGAATATAACAAGCTTTTTCTACAACCAGTGAGGTAAAGGCACATCTTTATATGATCATTATAGTTGTAAAAAAATAAGAGAATAAGGTAAACGGGTATAAAATATACTATATGACAGCAAAAAAAAGTTGTTATTAATAAACAAGAATACAGTTTGAAAGGAGAGTGATTTGTAAAATATCCATAAAGAAAAAAAATCTGCTTACAGTTCTGTTTCATATGTGTTGAGAGATGTATCCATAGATCTCCTAATGTTGCTCTCAAAGCACCAGATTGATGCTTTTAACTTAAACAAATCTTCCCGGGGGAGCATGCGAACCCCTAGAGGAGGTTAGGTCCCCCCCCTCATTTAAATCACATCCACATGGATAGGAAACTAAATACATTTGCACACATCTTCTGTCCAATATCTTTCTGTTTTGGTGGTCATGCCACAACTCGAGTCATGGTAAGATATCTGGATTAAGAGGTTGCTTTTTCTTTGCACAGCATGAAAGAAATGCCAAATGAATGGGCTGTGATTTTAGTATTTTTAAGCAGAGGTCAATAATTTGTACGGCCCTCGGAGGATGTTGTAAAAATTGAAATGGCCCTTGAGAGGAAAAAGGTTCCCCACCCCTGCCTTAGACCCTCACATCGTACAAGGAAAAACTTCCGAAGAAAACCCAGTTTAAAGGGAAAAATGGGAGAAACCTCAGGGAGAGCAACAGAGGAGGGATCCCTCTCCCAGGACGGACAGACGTGCAATAGATGCCGTGTGTAAATTGAAAAGATAATACATTTGCAACATATAGGTAGTCCAAATGTTTGGAAATGCATGTGTGTGCATGCATGGAGTTGAAAGCAGGAGGCGAAGGGGTGGAGGAGGGTTGCGCGTTGACACCTGGAAGACAGCTGATAGGAAAGGGGAGAGCATATATAGAGGGATTAACAGGTGCGATAATTAGGCTTGTAAATGGACATACAGGGCGCCCGGAACGTGCAGGGCTTCCCGAACGTGCGGGGCTACCTGCCTTAGCAGGGACACATTTATACAGACCCGAAGGTTTTACAGCCTGGACATACAGGTTTAGATATGCAGAAATAAACATGAGCCGCGGGGCGACATACGTGCTAAGAACCACCACCAGTTATATGCATACGTACCAATTTGTTAAGGTTGGAGAGACCTTTGGATAGCCAGCACGGCATTGAGGTCAGGGCGAATGTAGGATGAGAAAGCGGAGGAGGACCACCGTCCGAGTTGTTGCAGGGATGAGGATGAGACGCCTTGATTAGCAGCGGAAGTAGCTGCGCCTATTCTAAAGGAGTGCCCCGTGTATAGAAGGGGTGATAACCCGGATTGAATGAGGACTTGTTTTAAATAGACATTGAACTGTCGTTGAGTTAAAGGAAAATTCCCTGAGATAAGGAATAATGGTGAGAGAGGATTAGAGGTAGGTCTAAGCTGTAGGAATTTAATCATGGCCTTATAAGGGCAGAACTGGGAGTCGATGCGGGCGGCGATGACGGAGCAGGCGCCGCCGCATTTGGAGTGTTTAAGGCAGAGGTTCCGGAACGTCTTGTGGGCTGACTGCGGTGATCTATGGATGAAATTAGAGATTAACATGTGGATTAAACAATCGGCCGGAATCACTGCCGGGCTTACTGTACATCATAAGATGCTGACCCAAAGGTCGACGGCCGGAATCAGCGCCGGACTTACGAGAACACTACCACTAAACAACGTCCGGAATCGCTGCCGGGCTTACTGTACATCATAAGATGCTGACCCGGAAGTCGACGGCCGGAATCAGCGCCGGGCTTACGTGAACACTACCACTAAACATTGCCGACACGATGGTCGATTACCTGCGATGCAGGGTTAAACGTGCACAGATGAACACTACCACTAAAATGCATAAATACCAGGGAAGAGAGATCTTGGATGGCCGTCTGGTTGTTGTAGGGATGAGGAATAATTACCTTGATTGCGGCAGGGTTGCTGCACCTATCCTGGACGAAGCCCTGAAATGCTATTAAGACACCACCACGAGTTATATGCATGTTTACCATAGGTAAACTGAAGAGATCTTGGATTGCCAGCACGAGTCGATGTCCGGGGGAAGAGGGAGATGTAGACAATGTAATGCAGCTGTTAGCTTGAGGACAATGATACATGAATGTTTATCATATCATAAGCCATGTGAGCATGAAACCAATATCAATGAGTGCAATATGCGCAGCATAAAATGATGTATGCTTAGGTAAATACTGAAACATGACCCATGATATGGGACTAGCTTAATTAGCAGTTTAATTACGCCACGGTGAGACATAGATGCACTTGATTGGGTGATTAGACTGTCTTCTATCATCTTACGTGAACTTCTCTTTCTCCCTAAAAGAAACCCCCCAAAAAACCACGGATGGGCAGCATCCATGAATAAAAACGAAGACTCATTGAGTGTCTGAGTGAGTAGATATGGCCGCTGCTAATGTGTGGCGTTAATGGGGGTGGGGGGGGTGGTTCGAAAGATTATTTGCCACGTGGTTCCTGGCGCGAGGTACTGGCGCGAGGTACTGGCGCGAGGTACTGGCGCGAGGTACTGGCGCGAGGTACTGGCGAAGCTGCGGTTGCGCCTGGGGCATACAGACCTCGGATGAGCGTCCTTGCAGGACTGCAGATGTGGAGGAATGTACGATATGGGTGGTAGCAGACGTTTTCGTTAAAGTTATGACAAATCTTCTTGTCTTGCCTATGCTGCACCTGACGGCTTTGACTATTATTCCCGGAAAACAGCGTGGGAAAGACTCTAGCCCAACTAAATAAAATACTCAGTTACCTCTAATCATTAACCCATGTTTGTATAATTTAGTGAACTCTGTGTGTTGCTGCTAGCATACATGACACCTGACGTGGAAACGTTACTCGTGGATGGGGCTACAGAGCTGCTAGACAGTCGAAAACTGTGCATTCCTCTGTCTGAATGTGCTGCACTTTTGATAAATGTTTAGACAAAAGCTAACCACACCTCGGAGCGCGTTCTCTCCGCCATAGAGGGATTAACAGGTGCGATAATTAGGCTTGTAAATGGATGGGCGTGATAGGTTAGCTGAGGAGTGGCGCTCCCTGTCATTTAGATGCAGGGAGCAAGTATTGCCATGACGAGCAATACGGAGTGTTAGGTCTTCCTGTCTGAACTTGCGCTAAGCTTCATGTATGTTCTTATAGCAGCACTAGCCACTTGCTCTTTGTGAGACACCAAGTACTTGGTTATTTGAAATGTAATATTGATGATGTAATAATTAAAACTAGGGATGGGTACCGAGCCCTAGTATTAACGGGCCCCGGGGTTGAATTATTAAAGGCCGTGGTACCGTTAACGTCCAACGTTCTCGATCTTTTTATCGGTACTGGAGACATTTAAAAAATAGATGTCATTTGTATTATATCTACATAAACATTATATCGCAGTCTTACTGTCGCCAACTCCGTTTATAATATGCAATAAGACTACAAAGTGCGTCTATGATTTATTTTCGATCTTTCCAATCCAGACAAGAGATCTCGCTCCCCTGTCGGTGTGCGAGGGGGTGGGGCAGTTTACACACAGAACCTGCTACATGCATGCAACACACACACACACACACACACACACACACACACACACACACACACACACACACACACGCACGCGTGCGCACACAAACACATGGCGGAGAGAACTAAGCGCCCCGAGGGTAGTTATGTTACCCGTCTTGAGCATGGATGTATAATAAGAACTGGATACAGCGTCGGAGGAGGGGCCTCGTTCTTTCCTATGAGAGCTGCTCATTGGCGCATGAAGTCAAAATGGCCCAACTTTTGAGAGAGCGAAACGTCACAGATTACCCGTCATGCATGGCTGTCAGAGCAGAAGAACCCGTTTGTGCGCTCACAGAGCATGCGCCCCTTAAGCCCTGCCCCCCGAGCACACACTCTCGGCTCACGAATGGAGAGACAGAATAAATCTAGATTCGGCTTTTAGTGCATTTGACAACTTTAAGGACTTAATGATTCTAGGGCTATACAATAGTTCATACTGGGTAATTTATTTAGTTTCAAAAGAATTATCCACCGATTTACAGACGTCTCTTTCCCAATGTTAGTCAATGGGAAAAAGTATTTCTGGGCCGGTCGACGTCACAGACTGATAAGGAAATTGTAGTACCGCCGTTTGGACACAACGAATATTTTCCTCAGAGTCCAGCACACTTCCTGGGGGCTTGGTCTTGAGGTGGACAATGCTCGTTACCAAAAGTGCAATAAGAATTTAGCATGTAAGGGCGGTAACACGAGCTATTTGTCTAAACATTTAGCAAAAGTGCACCACATTCAGACGGAGGAATGCACCGGGTTCAACTGTCTTTCTAGTAGCTCTGTAGCCCCATCCACAAGTAACGTTTCCACGTCAGGTATATATTATGTATGCTAGCAGCAACACACAGCGTTAACTCAATGATACAAACATGGGTTAATGATTAGAGGTAACGGAGTTATTTATTTTGTTAAAGTTACAGCTATTCTGTTTGCAGTTCTATCATCACATAATTGAATACGATTTGTTAAAACATTGTTGTTTCTTGTTTTCAGTTTGCTTCAAGCAGTGGCTGTACGAGAAAGACGTGGAGGACCAAGAAATGCTGGCCAGATTGGCAAAGACCGGAAGATACATAACAGAGAAGATAATGGATATTAACAAGAAAAAAAATGTTTATAATTTCTTTGTTGCCGTTTACATTTTGAATTATATGTTATTTTTAAATCAAATGCATCTATTTTAGATGATATATTTATTTAGATGTAGGTTTGTAATATTATTGTATTAAGTATAATTTATTAAATAAAAATACTGTTATGAACACTATACAATGTCTTTATTTTGATAGTTACCAGAATACATTGTATATGTAATACTAACATAAGCTGGTGATAGATAAATGCTGGTCTGCTGGTATGCCAGCAGACAAATATTTATAAAGAAAAAAACAGAAGGGAGGAAATGATGATAGCTAGACTCAGAATAAATCACACAGCATTGAATGGTACGCTGCATGTCATGGGGAAAAGTAACAGTGACAAGTGTAGGAACTGTGGAGTTAAAGAAAATGTGGAACATCTATAAAGCTGAAAGAGAACAACTAAAGGATAATGTTTTATAGGCAGTGGTTGGTATTTTGGGAACAAAAGGAGAGGGAGAAAGAGCTACCAGAAAGGCACTGTTTACCTTTAGTGAAACTGGGGTAGGTAAAATTATCTAACATTAGGTCAGGAAAGATCATAGATTGTTGTTTTGTTTTATTTATTATGTTTTTTCTTTCTTTCTTTTTGGATTAGATCATAGATACGCAGAGGCATGGGAAGGTATTTTGCGTGGGGGTGCTGAGGTGCTGGACTCCAGTGAACACTATTACGGGCACTATAGAGCACGCACACAGTACACCCGTGACTGTTACAATGAAGGCTCGATAATCAGCTCACGGCATATAGGCAAGGGTAAAGTGCTATTTTTTTACGAGTGGGGAGCGGACCTCACCTCCTTTAGGGGGGTCCGGGGGGATGCTCCCCGGGAAGATTTTTTTTAAATATTGAAGTTGAAAGCATCAATCTGGTGCACTTTGAGAGCAACATTAAAGGGGAAAGGAAACACCAATTACAGTTATAATATTCCGGTAGTTTATTCATTTTACAATGGATATTGATCGTAATATTTATTGTATATGATATTACTCGCCAAAAGAAAATTAATTATCCGCCGGCCGGGTGGGGAATTCCGGGACCAGGCCGCCGCCATTAGGGGAGTCCCAAATGGTGACGTCACTGGCTGTGTTTTCGCTCCACCGAAAGTCAACACAACGTAGCAGATATGGCAGCGATGGAGGAATTTTGCAATGAGATCGACGTTTTGAACGATAAATTTGACTATTCGTCGGGAGATGACATTGATGTGGAAGCATCTACAGTTACCAGGCATCCCATGGCCTATGCTTATGAACCGATTCGGTCGAATAGAGTGGCATACGATCCGGAATAAAAAAAATAAAAAAACACAATGCTAACAGTGAGCCTCTGAATTAGCCCCGAGCGAAAATGCTAACCTATTACTGCACCGATAGCTCCCTTATTACTTATCCTAGCCGCACATCCAACACATCGTTTATGATCGCAAGGAGACACAGAATCTAACGGTGCCCACCTCAACACTGGAAGATGCAAACTCACGAGGTTATCCACAAAAACGTACATCAAAACAAGTGGCGCTAGGTACTAACATACGCCAGGCTAACGGCTTACCTTCCTCATTGTCTGGTCTAAACTGGTCTTCAATGGCATTACAACGATAAAAACGATGATGTAGTTAATCCATAGGTTAATATCCAATGGGGCTGTGTCCCCTTTGAAATGTTCTGATAATCTATAAGCAATACAACTGCAATTCCGTTATCTGCTGTCCGCTCTGTGCTCCGTGCACTCTGGGTCCTGCAATACCATCCATCAATAGCAATACTAGCCTTTTTAGGGCTGTTTTCGACAGATGAGCGTGTGTATGCCAGTTTAATCAGTTGAGCTATAGAACACCCCCAATTCTCTATTGTGCGTCATAATAATAGCTACCATTTAGTTTGGACGCGATTGCGTTAATTAATAAGGTCACACTGTGTCAGTAAATACATGTGTGAGCTAGTAATCTGGTAGTGCTGCAATATTTACCTCTCTCTCGGCAGCTGAAGCAACTCGTTTGGTGGCTCGAACTTCACGTTTGTTGACACTGTCATTGTCTTGCGCGGCCGACGTGCTGGGACGGTCGGTGTTCCCGACTGCATACGTTGAGAAATCGAATATTGTGGGAACAGATCCTGGCTTCAAATCCAATGTTTTGTATTGAACCAGGCATCCAGACTGGACTTTGAGCAGCTTCTCATCCTTTAGTGGCAGCCTATGGAAATGTACTTCTTCCTTCTTTGTATAAAATCCATTTGTGCAGCCTGGGGCAATACAATAAACTCCTGACGACGACCGTTTTCTTGTAATGTAAACTACTGGTGCATTGCACGCCATGTTGTTTGTTATTGAGCTTTGGCCCAGGAAGCCGTACCCAATCAGTGACATCACTGGAAAAGTCCCGGAGCAATGGAAGCGCCCATGGTCATTAGGCACGTATTTCAAAAAGTAAATTCGCGTATCTCGATCGTTTACATTGGAAATAGACTAGATAAATACATTTCCTAATGGTAATATTGTCGCATGGAAAGCAGTTTGAAAAGTGTTTCCATTTCCCTTTAAGAGATCTGGATACATCTCTCAACACCCAGATGAAACACAACTGTAAGCAGATGTTCTTTTTCTTTATGGATATTTTACAAATCACTCCCCTTTCAAACTGTATTCTTGTTTTACTGCCATATAGTATTTCATAACTGTTTTTCCTTTATTCTCTTATTTTTTTTATAACGATAATGATCATATGAAAGTGTGCCGCGGAAATAATCATTTGAATAATTTGTGACCAAACCGTTTGAGACCCACTGAGATAACTTAGACTAAAGTTAACTGTCTAAACACTCAGAGAGTCCTTTAGCTCACCTGAGCCTCTCAGTCTGAGAGGAGAGGACTCTCCTCCAGCTTGTTGTGGAACAAACAGCTCCGTATGTCCGTTAGTGCAGCTAGCTAACCAGATGCTAACAACACGGTCCCTGCTGCTGGCACCGGTCCCTCTCTCTCTCTCTCTCCCTCTCTCACACACACACACACACACACACACACTAAATGCGCTATTTCCACACACACACACACACACACACACACACACACACACACACACAGAGAGAGAGAGCCGAGCTTGAATGACACAGTCTGTTGCATTCACTGAACACGGGAAATTACAGTCCTGTCGTCCTCTATAGTGTCATGATGAGGTTCACGTAAAGCACGGTTAATGTATTATATTATTGAGGTAGAATTGTCCGGGGCTACAGAAAAAACATTCGGGGCAGGCCAAAATATTATTTTACCACCAATGTGGAATTGATTGGCTACATATTACACAGATTATGCACTAATAACCGTCAAATAATAATTCAGACAGGGGAGCTCCGCACCCCCTGCCTGCCGCTAGGGGGTGCTGCAGCGCCCTCAGCAACCCCCTTCCCGCGCCCATGTAGATACGTCCATGAGTTAAGAGATGGAATGATATGATGATTGAAGAGTTTATCGCCGGCCACTAGAGGGCAGCGTCACTGCTGTCGCTGTCCGGATATGCCGTGCTCTGACCCGGTAGTGCCGAGCGGCCATTTTAGTTCAAATATTGTTCATTCACTCCGCCTCGAGTTGAGACGTTCATCCACTCATTCATGTAAGATTGTTTCCACTATTGTTTTGTGTGTCTTTACTCTATGTAATTGAATATATGTGTATTGGTCATGACATGCATGTATGTAGTATTTTGTCGGCTTATCTTATTTAGTATCTATCTAGTACTTTGTCAGCTTATCTTGCTGCATTGCTCTGTTTCAGGGTGTCGTCATCCTTGTCATTAAAGTACCGAAACTGACATTGAGGAGTGTGTTTCTTCATGACGACACCATGGTCGTTGTTGGATGCCCTGTCCCCGGCTGCGAGTTTGAATCCGAAGACTTGTCTGAAGCACTCGTCATTGCTATATTGACGATTCATGGATTTAGCCACCAGCACGCAGCGCCTGTCATGGCCGCGCCAGCCCAGGCCCCAGCCCCTCACGGCCCGAGACTCGATCGGCCCAAAGTTGATGTGGGCGTGTTGATAGAGGAATGGAACGTGTTCATCCGCCGTTGGGACGTATTCCGCGCCGGCTCAGGCATAGGGGATGCCCAGGCCCCCTTCCAGCTGTTTCAGTGTGCTGGGTCTGTACTTGGAGACAGCCTGTTGAAAGCCGCCCCCGACGCCGCTTCCGGACCCTTGCCAGACCTAATAACCGTCATGCTGTCATCCCAGTCGCTACGTGCGTCCTGCGCACCGAGCTACTTCAGCTCCGCCAGGAACGCGATGAGACATTCCGTGCATTCGCTGCCAGAGTGCGGGGTAAAGCAGAGACATGCGCATATAATGCGGTATGCGAGTGTGGTAAGGACGTGGACTATACCGACCACATTATCCGTGATGTTCTGTTCAATGGCATTTATGACTCGGACATACGCCGCGAGACGCTGGGGACACCTGACGTCCTGGTCAAGCCAGTTAACTACGTAATTGCACTCGTCTAGAACAGAGAGATGGCCCGTAACGCTCTCCCGTCGTCCTCCCTATCAGCCATGTCGTCATTCCGGCGCCTGAAGACGACTCCACAGACGAGCCCCGCCCCGAGCCCTGCAGACGGGGCTAAACGTGCCTCGTGCCTGGAATGTAAGAGCCTCTTTAACGTCTTCACGGAGGGGCCTCGCGGGTGGAATCCTAAGCCTCACCAGGTGTGCATCGGCTGCTACAGGGCCCGCCGACGACAGAGGCGTCAACAGCCGTCATCCGATAGTCAACAGGCCGCCATGGGGTCGGAGCCGGTCTCCCAGGTCTCATCGGTGCAAGCTGGGGCCCGCCCTGGCCGACGTCACAGGAGCCGACGTCACAGGAGCCGACGCCGCGCCCCTACGTCGCACGGATGTGTCAACAAGCAAGCACCTATCAGACTCGAGCACCACATCTTCTCCAAGCGCGAATGGAGACGGGCCAGGCTGAGAGACCACCCCTGAGCATTAATCACCATCTCGATGGACATGCCAGTCGGGCTGAGGGATGGCACCGGCAACCGGGGCTCGGCCGACGGAGCTCGGATATCCGCCGTCGCGGACACTGGCGCTCAGTCTGACCTTTGGTCGCTGGAGGAGTTCCTGGCCTGTGGTTTCTCGCGGGACGACCTGCGACCCGTCAGCCTCAGCCCGTCGGCCGCCAACCGCTCCCCTATAACCATCGAGGGAGCGTTCTTCGCGTGTTACATCCTGCCGTTCCATGGTATATGTGAGCAGCTCGGTCCGGGCCATGTACCTCTGCTACGAGTCGTTGCTCAACCTCGGCCTCTTGCCCGTGAACTGCCCATCGGACAACGTTGCAGGGGGGCCCAAGGACAGGCGTAGCCCTGACACGGCTGACACGCCAGACCAGCCCTTGTCCGTCAATGCGATGAGGTCAGCCAACGGCGGCTGCGTGGGGCCAGGTGACCCCCGGGACGCCCAGTGCTCATGTACTCAGCGCACGGTCCCCCCGGCGCACCCCACAGCACTGCCGTTCCCTTGTACGCCAGAGAACAACAACCGGATGAAAGGTTGGCTACTCGGTAGATATGCCTCGTCGACGTTCAATACTTGCCCCCATCGAGCACTACCATGCATGGAGGGGCCACCTATCGAGATGCACGTGGACCCCGCAGCTACGCCTAGGGCATGTCACACCGCGAGCCTACAGTGCCTCTACACTGGCAGCGGAGGGTCCACGATGACCTCCTGTGGGACGAAGCCCTTGGGGTCATTGAACGTGTGCCATACGGCGAGCCAGTGGCGTGGTGCCATCGTATGGTAGTCACTCGGAAGCACGACGGTTCCCCACGCAGGACCGTGGACCTCTCCCCCCTCAACAAGTTCTGCCAACGTGAGACCTTCGCCACTGAGTCCCCGTTCCACCTTGCACGCCGCGTCCCGAAGGGCACCTGGAAGACCGTCACGGACGCCTGGAACGGCTACCACAGTGTCCCCCTGCGTGAGTCGGATCGCCACCTCACTACCTTCATCACACCCTTCGGCCGTTGGCGCTACACCAGGGCACCACAGGGTTTCCTGTCATCAGGGGATGGCTACAACCGTCGGTTTGATGCCGTCCTCTCGGACTATGAACTCAAGGAACGTTGTGTGGATGACACCATCCACTATGACACCGACCTGGAGCAACACTGGTGGAGGACCATCGACTTCCTGACGCGTGTCGGCCGGTCGGGCATCGTGTTGAACCCAGACAAGTTTCAGTTCGCGGAGAGGTGCGTCGATTTCGCTGGCTGGGTGGGATTGACGTAAATGACCCTGCCCTGGCGAGTCTGTCATCGGTCTGTGAGTCCGTCTACGCACAGGACGGCGTCCTGCTCTATCGGGACCGGGTTGTGGCCCCCACATCCCTCCGTTGCAGAGTCCTTCGGCATCTCCATGCCGCTCACCAGGGGACCTCAGCGATGGAGCAGCATGCCCGAGCCATAGTTTACTGGCCCGGGATGTCCGGGAACATTCAGGCCCCAGGGACGGGTGTGCAGGCTGCAACCGCAACGCTCAATCACAGGCAGCTACACCCCCCCTGCCGTCCTCACCCCCGTCCACGCCATTCGAGGCGGTGTTTGCTGACTTCTTCGACTATGGGGGCCGCCACTACCTAGTTGTCGGGGACCGTCTCTCGGGCTGGGTAGAGGTCCTGAGCTCTACGGCGGGTACTGCCCTGGCGGGCTCAGCTGGCCTGGTCCAACACCTCCGTTCGTTCTTCGGCGTACCGGAGGAGCTCTCGAGCGACGGTGGTCCAGAATTCAAGGCGAGCCACACTGAGGACTTCCTCCGCTTATGGCACGTCAAACACTGTGTGTCTTCCGTTAGCTTTCCGCAGTCGAATGGGAGGGCGGAAGTTGCGGTTAAGACTGCTAAGCACCTCCTGATGTCCAACACCGGCCCGTCGGGCGGCCTTGATCAGGACCGCTTCCTGCGTGCTATGCTGCAGTTGCGAAACACACCTGACCCCGACTGCAACCTCTCGCCGGCGCAGATCATCTTCGTGGCTCGCTCTCCTTCGTGAACCGCCTCGAGAAGTTCTCGAACCCGCATATCCGCCTGCTATGGCGCGAGGCATGGGCGGCGAAGGAGGACGCCCTTCGGACCCGTATGTCCCGTACCACTGAGTCTCTGGGGACTCACTCAAGACCGCTCCGCCCATTGGCACTCGGCGAAAGGGTATTCCTCCAGAACCAGCAAGGCCCGAGTCCCCACAAATGGGACAGGTCAGGGATCGTGGTGGAGTCGCCGGGCCACGACCAGTATCGGGTCAGGGTTGACGGTTCGGGACGTTTGACACTGCGCAACTGGCGTTTCCTCCGTGCCTACACGCCGGCCACACCCTGCGCCCGTGAGCAGTCGGCTGCGCCGTTGCCGCCGCCCGCTGCTCTGGGCCATCAGCCCCCACCTATCCACCCGGGCTGGGCGACGCCCCAGGGGATTGCTCAGCGGCCGGCTGTTGGACCCCGCGACTCGGCTATGGGCGCTTCCCCACCGGCACCTGCTTCAGAGTAACTAAAAGCTTATGTTGACGAATGGATGAAGAGGAGTAAAAAGTCCAATGTTTGACTCCAAACATGAGGGAGTTGTAGTATAAAGTAGTAAAAAGCTCAAAATACTTGAGCAAAGTTGAGTTGAAGTACCCTAAACTTGTTCATAGGGTATACTTGTCAGTCAAGATGTCCATGCACACACAACCCAGGTGATTGGAGAATACAGGCCTAGGATATGAATAGTGTGCATTTGGGTGCAGTCCAGTGTAGTAGAAGATAGAACAATACGAACATATGCTACAATGCATCTGTTCCTGTATCGTTGCCTAATTGAAAACACACACGCATACAAAACACGGTGATCTGAAGCCAGAAGCTTGTAACCGTGATTCAACTTTCAGCCTGGATGAACAAGAGGCCTTTCCATCTGATTTCACTCTTTCATTCTGTCAGTCTTTTAGCCTCCTTTCCCTTTTTTCTCTCCCTTCTTAATTTGTTTTGCTACCTTATCTCCCTCGCACACACTACACTCTCTTTGTCTCTCAAACACATTTTCAGAAACCCAAGTCCATAGTTTCCTCCCTCGCTCTCTTTCAATTAGTCTTCTTGACCATTTATTATCACCACCCTTAATTCCTCCTTCTCTCCCTTCATCCTTTCAATCCCTTCCCTGTTTAATTTTCCTCATTTGATTTTCCCTGTTTGGCACAACTCCTCTGTCTCTCCTTCTCATTTGTCAGTTAATCTCCCTCCATTCATCCAGTTTCTCATCCTCTTCTTCCTCTGTCCACCCTCCACCTGTCATCCAGACATAAATTACTTGATTTTCTTAATCCCTGCTGAGAAAGTTTGGTCATATAAAACACAGAAAATCCTACATTGAATTTTAAAACATATTTCTTGCGGTTGTCATCGTTGCTTAATGGTTATTCATTTCACTCAATAGAAAGAGGGTACTGGGACCATTGTTTTGGGAGTTTTCATTTTCTTTGTGCACGTTTTCCTGTGGGTTTTAACAGTAATCATGCGGAGCAATGTATGCAAATATCTTTTAATCCATTACCAGATCAATAAAATGAAAATGTATTTACCCAAGCCTGTGTCTTTGAGTCACAAAGACAGGAACAAAAAGAAAGAGAGCCAACAGAAACACCTCCTATTTGTGTTCAACAAAATTCCTTTGATATAACTGATCAAAATTCCTCAAAATGAACTACCTTCTCACAATGTATGCTGAAAACAATACCTGAACCCAAACTCACTGACATAAAGAGAGGAGGACAGACAAAGAATCACAGAGAAAACACACCAGAACAAAGAAGCTGATGCCATCTGGCTTGTTGTTCTTCATTACAGCTGTCACACACACACACACACACACACACACACACGCACGCACGCACGCACGCACACACACACACACTTTAATGGATTCTGTCTGTTGTGTGTTCTTTTTGCGATCTTTGTTTATCACTTGCTTTGTGGTAACAGTGGTATCTGTTTTCCTACTTTTCTACCTTTTTAATTGGTGCTGACTTTGGCTTTATTATATGCACAGTTCATGTCCTCTGTGTTCAGTGACCATGGACTTGAAGATATAACTTCAGAACAGGAGATTCTTTACAGTTCGATGTTTACCCTGCAGGAACACCGTCACCTACACTAAAGCAGTTTTGGGTTTGGGAATTCTTGAGTTGTTTCTTGTGCAATATTATGATTAAAAAGTCATGCAAATGCTATGCTGTTTTGTGAAAGACTAATGGCATAGACTAGTAATATATAATTATTTGTTGACTAAAACGGTAATTGAAACACTTGCATTGTTTCTAATGGCATGTTGTAGCAATGAGCCAGATACCAATTAATTAAGTGGAACCTCGCCTCGTGCTGAGAGACGAAAAGAGATGTTTTCTCTGAGAGTTTCTCCAACTTCTGCATTTCTACCAGAAGCTCAATCAAAATAGTGATAACTAAAACACACCACTTTGTGTTATGTGTATTTATTTTCTTGTAAATCCTGCTCTGTGTGTAAAAGTATAAAGTAAATCTCAAATGTACACTGCTGCTGGCGGCCTATTGGCAGAAATATGTCAGCCAAAAAACAGTATTGATTCACTTTTAAATTAAATAATCGCTTTGAAAATAACAATAATAATCTGAAGAGCATAATATGAAATATAAACATAATAGAAATTGTCAGGTCAAATATGATTGTTATGTTTACCTCTGTGTAAGACCTCAGTAGTCTCCAGTTAGTGAAAAAAAAAAACAGATGAATGTGTAAATTAGGTAGTAAGCACCCGGCTTCAGGGCTTCAGAGGGTCTTACATTGGTTGTGCCTTTGCTCGTTGAACTCAGGTCAACAGGCATTAAAACTCAAAGGAGTGTTAAGGCCTGAAAAGCCGATGCTGATGTGGCCTCTTTTCTTTTTGAACAGTAAGACAACGCGGTTTGCTATGAGGATCTACATCAACACTGTCAATGAAATGCATGCAGGTTGTGCATCAAACTGGCAAAAACAGTGATGTGACTTGAAAGTAATGGAAGAGGGGGGGGGGGGGGATCTAGTGGCTAAACGTTGTGGATTCCATCTTTAACTTTTAAAATGATCCAAAACACAGAATAATGTGAACGGGTCACAGTAAGAACATCACATGAACTGCTGGGCTTGGGCTGTGTTTCTTCAACATTTTGTTCAAGCATGGTTATTTATCAAGCTACTTACTGGAATGAGTGGCTACGTGGCTAAATGAGTATATTAAACTGTTGCTTCATTCACTCTTGTAGCAGAGGATCACATATGGTGTTTCCTTAACAGTTCTTTCTGTGACATTTTAACACAGTTTTATGTGTTTAAGATGTTTTTAACATTAAGAATATTGCTAGGAGAAACCCAGCAAAGACAGACTGACCTAAGTTCTGCACTACAGAGTGAGTTCTTAAATGTTCCTTGAGTATTAAATACAGTTTCACAGGAACTGATTACATTCCTGTCTCTTTTTCCTTCAGAGGTCTTTCAGTTAATGTGAAATATTTGCTTTAAATTTCCATCTGAAATTAAATGTCCGGCCACTTAACTTTCTGAAATATAGTTAATATAATTAAAAAATATGTCAAATTAAAATGACTGTCTTTTTGTCCAGGTCCTCTTGCATTTCACTTTTTTTTTTAAAAATGTACTCTGTCCATAATGACATCTTTTATATGAAGACAATTCCTTAATTTACCTAAGGACTAGTCTGTTCTACATTAATGCCTTCATTTTAGTTTTTCATTTGAAGTTAGAAAAGTCAAATACACTCAGCAGCGTTTCAAAACCAGAGAAAGCATTCAACTAAAATGACGTGTCCTATCTTTTTTTGATTAAAATGTATCTTGATATACTAACATTATAGTTCAACTACAAATATGATCAGTATCAATGACACCTGGTCAGTGTGTGGTAGTAACACAACACTGTTGGGGAATCATTTGCCCTGCATGTCCTCCTTCGCCCTCTGACGCAGCTGACCAACCTTGAGCAGCCGTTATCTCCCTTAAGGAGGGGCTGCCCTAGCATATTGTTGATGTTACCAGTTTATGACCGGGCAACTCTCGGTTAGAGATAGTTATTGTAATGGGACACCTGGAACACATCCTTCTCGGGGTGTAGATGACCCCGAGCCATAAGCGACAACAAATGTGATTCAGTGTCCCTCAGCTGTTTAGTCTATTGCACGATGTTGATTATTCTCTGAGAACTAGCTAAATACATGGGTCTGGGGTAGAGTTCTTCAGAATTGATTGTGGCAACTCCCGTGTAGTCAGAACCTCTGACTCTTGACTTGTCTTGTGAATTCTCCGGTTGAAGCTCCAAATAAACCCATCAGTGTTTCACATCAAAGCTCCAGCTCTCCCCGTGTCTCCTTTAGAGTCGGTGACTCCTCCTGCATTGCTACACAGAAGTTTCCCCCACAAACACAGGTCCATTAATATCCTGAAACAACGGCAAACAAATACCATCTGTCCATTGAACATTCATATTTACCTCCACTCATGCACAGTTTTATTTAAGTTAATAAGATAGCTAACATGTCTGACAATACAGAAATATCAAAGGCATTGGCTCATGACTGCTTAAAAAAGTTTTCCGTCCTTTATGTAATGAATTACATAATTAGAGAGGCGTGTGGCGTAGTGGTCTAGTGCGTTGGTGTTCGGATCAGGGGGGCACAGGTTCAAACCCCACTGCAGTCAGCATGTCGTTGTGTCCCTGGGAAAGACACTTCACCCCACATTGCTCCTGTGGTGATTGTCCACAGTATTGAGTATGTAAGTCGCTTTGGATAAAAGCGTCTAACAAGAAACATGTAATTAACATATTTCATACTTTTTATGACATGTAATATGACAATGTTGTTTAAAACAGCTCTATGTTAAGTGGGTGTCATGCGTGTCCTGAGAAGCAACTTTCCTCTGTGTTGCTGGAGGTGACTTTGTAATCTGTGGTCTCATTGATAATTTACTATCAAGTCTGAGTAATGTCTGAGGGCATCTGAAGTCAATGAGTTGCACATTAGATCTAAGGCCTAGGACAAGTCACATCATTACATCAAATGATAATACCATTGACCTGCTCATTCACAGCAGATTACAGCGTCTTGCTCAAGGGCGCTCCGACTGCAGTCAGATTGAACTGCAAATTATTGAACAGCCCACTGTACCATTCGATTTTGTAGGCCATGAACAACCCTATAAATACAATTTACATTTCTCAATAGCATGTTGTCAGCTGATGTTTTCCCACATTACAAGATGCAGATGGATACATACAAAAATCATTATGGACTTCTTCAAATGTATGTTCAAGAGCATTAAAGACAGTCAGGAAAATGTGTCTTGGTATATCTGTAAAAGTCAGACGCTAATCTTTTCTAACATTCAGCCTGACAATGTTTAGTATTTGTCAGCCATCAGACACTCGCTGGGGAATAATAAGGTCCGTTATCTGCTTTGCTTAAGAGCCTATTTTGTCATTGAAGACTGATTTATAGTCTCCTCAGAGAATTAGACTTTCCGTTTTGACTTTGAAATCAGATCATAGAAGGGGAAAAACACTGTCTAAGGTGCCATTGAGTGCAGAAATTCAATCATGTGTATTTTGGGCTTTGGTCAAGGTGAATTAGAGAGCCACAGCGCTGCCCTTTTTTTTTTGATGGGACATAATTATTATCAGTGTACTGCTTGTCAATTTAACACCACGAAATACAGCATGAACCACAAACGAGTTGATTTATTGCTAAGAACATTTTTCTGGTTGCAATTTGCATGGTGTCTGATAAGGTAGCATTTTTCTAATGTTGGAACTGTTACGGCCTATAGGATTTTGGACCCCAAAGCAAAAGACTGGAGAGAGATGGTCGATAAACAAAAAGCTTTATTCAAGCAGAGAACAAAAAATACGGCAGTGGAGTCAGGAAGTTGGCTGGCAAAAATCAAAACAATAATCCAAACAACGAGGAGAGCAGCGAGACACACCGGAGGGTCGAAACACAGAGGAATTATCTGGCAGGGAAGTGGCATGAGGACCGGGCTTTTATCTCTACAGGTGAAGAGGAGAGTGGAAACAGGTGTGCCTCGTCTGCTACTGGGAGGAGCCAGCCAACTCCCTGTCACACACCAGCCCTGCAGAGGAAAACAGAGAAGAGAGGGGTGAGACAGGAAATAGCACACAAAAGCACACAACAAAAATACAACTAAACAGAATCATAACAGTACTCCCCCCTCAACGGACGCCTCCTGGCGTCCTACCAGGCCTGTCCGGGTACCTCTCATAAAAGTCCCTAAGGAGAGCAGGGTCCAAAATCAGGGAGCGGGAGACCCATTGACGCTCCTCTAGTCCGTACCCCTCCCAATCCACCAAGTACTGGAACCCCCGGCCTCGCCTTCGTACATCCAACAACCGCTGGACGGTGAAAGCAGGATGATTGTCAATACTCCGGGGGGGAGGAGGGGGCTCGGCCGGAGGGCTCAGAGGACTGGAGGAAACTGGTTTGAGAAGTGAGACATGAAATGATGGGTGGACATTCAAGGCAGCAGGCAGCTTGAGCCTAACCACAGCGGGGTTAATAATCCGTTCAATGACAAACGGGCCAATGTACCTGGGTGCCAGTTTGCGGGAGTCAGTCTGGAGTGGCAGATCACGGGAGGACAGCCAGACCTTCTGACCGGGCTGGTAGTCCGGGGCTGGAGTGCGATGGCGGTCTGCAAGCCTCTGGTTGCGAGCAGCAGTGCGAACGAGAGCTGCCCGAGCTTCATGCCAGACTCTGCGGGCCCGCCGAAGATGCCCCTGTACTGAGGGGACTGCCACATCCCTCTCCTGGGCGGGGAAGAGAGGGGGTTGGAACCCAACAGAAGCCATGAATGGAGACATTCCTGTGGCGGAGCAAACCAGGGAGTTGTGGGCATATTCAACCCAAGGCAGGTGGGAGGCCCAGGAGACTGGATGGTGAGAAGAGACACAGCGAAGGGCTGCCTCCAGGTCCTGATTCGCACGCTCAGTCTGGCCGTTGGTCTGCGGGTGGTAACCTGATGACAGACTGGCCGACGCCCCCAATGCCTGGCAAAAGGCCTTCCAGACTCGAGAGGCAAATTGCGGACCCCTGTCAGAAACAATCTCCAGAGGAATGCCATGCAATCTAAAAACATGCTGGGTGATTAGTGTAGCAGTCTCCAGAGCAGAAGGTAACTTAGGTAGGGGAACGAAGTGTACGGCCTTGGAGAAGCGGTCAACAATCGTCAGGATAACTGTATTTCCTTCCGATGGGGGAAGACCCGTCACGAAGTCCATGGCGATGTGAGACCAAGGCCGATGAGGAATGGGAAGAGGGCGGAGAAGACCAGCAGGGGCGCGGTGGGATGCCTTACTGCGGGCGCAGATGGAGCAGGCAGCGACATACTTCTTGGCGTCAGAGGACATGGAGGGCCACCAGAAGCGTTGTTGGATGAGGCCTAGAGTCCGAAGTGCTCCTGGATGGCAAGCTATCTTCGAATCATGTCCCAACTGGAGCACTGAAGATCTGGCGTGCGGTGGAACGAACAGCCGACCCGGTGGACAACCCTCAGGAGCTGGATGGTCCTCTTGTGCCTCCAGGACCACCCTCTCAACCTCCCACCTGGCTACTCCCACCACACAGGAGGATGGAAGAATGGTTCCTGCGGATGGCTCCTCAACCGGAGGAGCGAACTGACGTGACAGGGCATCTGCCTTGATGTTCCGTGAGCCTGGCCGATAGGTGAGGGTGAAGCTGAACCGGCCCAGAAAAAGTGCCCATCGAGCCTGGCGAGAGTTGAGCCTGCGAGCAGAACGGAGATAAGCTAAGTTTCTGTGGTCCGTCCATACCACAAACGGATGAGTTGTGCCTTCAAGCCAGTGCCTCCATTCCTGCAGGGCTAAGACTACTGCCAGAAGCTCCCGATTTCCCACATCATAGTTTCTTTCTGCCGGGGAGAGCCGGCGGGAAAAGAAGGCGCAGGGATGCAACTTCTGGTCGGAGGCTGAGCGCTGGGAGAGGACTGCCCCTACACCAGTGTCGGAGGCATCCACTTCGACCACGAAAGGGGCTGAAGAATCAGGGTGAGATAACACAGGAGCAGAGGAAAACAAACACTTCAACATAGCAAAAGCAGCCTCAGCTTCAGATGACCACACAAAGGGAACTTTAACTGAGGTGAGCTTGGTGAGTGGGGCGGCTGCTCGACTATAGTCACGAATAAACCTGCGGTAAAAGTTGGCAAAACCAAGAAACCTTTGGAGTTGCTTTCTCGTTGTAGGAGTGGGCCATTCGGCCACTGCCATGACTTTGGCAGGGTCGGCTCTGACCTGTCCCTTCTCCACCACAAAACCCAGGAATGAAACAGAGGAAACATGAAAGGCACACTTCTCAGCCTTAACATAAAGTCTGTTCTCCAGAAGTCTCTGCAGCACTAACCTCATGTGTTGGACATGTTCTTGGGGGTCACGAGAGAAAATGAGGATATCATCAAGATACACAAAGACAAATCTGTTAAGCATATCACGAAGGACATCGTTAATGAGTGTCTGAAACACAGCAGGGGCGTTAGTTAACCCAAAAGGCATAACTAAATATTCAAAATGTCCCAGGGGCGTCTTAAACGCAGTCTTCCACTCGTCTCCCTCCCTTATCCTAACTAGGTGGTAGGCATTTCGGAGGTCCAACTTAGAGAAGATGGTGGCTTGATGGAGGAAACCAAAAGTTGAGTCTATGAGCGGAAGAGGATACTTATTCTTTACAGTAATGTCATTCAAGCCCCTGAAATCAATACAGGGGCGTAGAGTCTTATCCTTCTTGTCAACAAAAAAAAACCCTGCCCCCAATGGAGAGCGAGAAGGGCGAATGAGACCAGTAGCAACAGAGTCAGTGATATAGGTCTCCATGGCCTCCCTCTCCGGCTTGGAGATATTATAAAGTCTGCTCGAAGGCAAGGGAGCACCGGGGAGCAAGTCAATGCCACAGTCATAAGGTCGATGAGGTGGTAGAGACAGGGCACGATCCTTGCTGAAAACCTCCTGGAGGTCATGATACTCAGAGGGAACTGACGTGAGGTCAACAGGTCGGGGGGGGGGGAACAGGTTTTGAAGTAACAGTGGTGGGTATGGCAGAGTGTAAACAGTGAGAGTGGCAGAACAAACTCCAATTGACGATGGATAAGGTGGCCCAGTCTATGTGTGGGTTGTGGAGTTTAAGCCAGGGGAGACCTAACACCAGCGGAGAAAGGGGTGAGGGAATGAGATACAGGGAAATGGTCTCGTGATGATTACCTGAGAGTAACAATGACACTGGGGCAGTACGGTGAGTTACACGGGCAAGAAGCCTACCATCAAGGGAAAAAATGTTCTTGGGCTCGGGAAGGAGTTCTGAGGGGAGATTAGACTGGAAAACCAGGTCAGAGTCAATAAAATTTTCATCAGCCCCTGAATCAACTAAGACACTTGGAGAGGAAGGGAAACTTGAGAACTAGAAACCGTACCCTTTAACTGGAGACGATTAGCGTGGGAAGGGGAGACAGAAGTACGGCTCACCAGCGCCCCTCCCCCGGCTGCTGAGCCTGCTCTTTTGGCCGAGCGGAACAGTTGGCTCGAATGTGGCCAGCCTGACCACAGTATATGCAGAGCCTCTGGAGGAAACGGCGTTCCCGTTCAGCAGGTGAAAGCCTCATTCTCCCCAGCTGCATAGGCTCCTCTGGGCTTAGGGATGAGGAGACGGTGGGTGGGTCCCGGTAGGAGAAAGGCTCCAGGCGTTGGTGAGGAGGTGCAGACTGTCCAGGCGGACATGGTGACTTGGGTTGGGAAAAGGGGAGAGGGAATCTCTGCCTGTCTGTTCTCTCCCTACGCCTCTCACGGAGGCGATTATCTAAGCGAATGGCCAAAGAAATTAACTCCTCAAGGGACGAAGTCTCATCTCGAGCAGCTAGCTCGTCCTTTAACTCCTCGTTTAATCCACGGGAAAAAACTATCTGTAGAGCCGTCTCATCCCACCCGCTCTCTGCTGCGAGAATGCGGAAATCAACTGAGTAAGTGGAGACTGACTCAGAACCCTGGCGTAAAGAAAGGAGCCGATTACCAGCCTCCTTACCCTGAAGCGGGTGGTCAAAAACTTGATACATCTCGGTCTCAAACACAGGAAAGGAGTTATAGATAGCTGGGTTACTCTTGGCTATGGCTACCGCCCATGCAGCTGCTTTACCCGATAACAAACTCATAACGAAAGCTACTCTAGTTCTGTCAGAGGAGTAAGTTAAAGGCTGCTGATCAAAAACTATGGAGCACTGGTGAAGAAACTGACTGCATGTCCCTGAATCACCTGAATACCTCACAGGGGTGGGGATGAATGGTTCACGGGGTTGGCCGGGATGAATGACTGGAATCTCAGGAGCTGGAGGCGGTGGCGCAGGAGCTGGAGCCGTCAGAGTGTTGAGCTGGGTGAAAGACTGGTCCAAGCGGCCGCTGAGTTGAGTGAAACCGGTATTAAGGTTGTGGAGGGATTCCATGATACTTTGTAGGGCTTGTTCGTGCTGCCCCACACGAGCTCCCTGTGTCGAAATAGCTTGCTTCAATCTCTCAGTCTCTGCGGGGTCCATGCTTTGGCCAGATAATTCTGTTACGGCCTATAGGATTTTGGACCCCAAAGCAAAAGACTGGAGAGAGATGGTCGATAAACAAAAAGCTTTATTCAAGCAGAAAACAAAAAATACGGCAGTGGAGTCAGGAAGTTGGCTGGCAAAAATCAAAACAATAATCCAAACAACGAGGAGAGCAGCGAGACACACCGGAGGGTCGAAACAGAGAGGAATTATCTGGCAGGGAAGTGGCATGAGGACCGGGCTTTTATCTCTACAGGTGAAGAGGTGAGTGGAAACAGGTGTGCCTCGTCTGCTACTGGGAGGAGCCAGCCAACTCCCTGTCACACGCCAGCCCTGCAGAGGAAAACAGAGAAGAGAGGGGTGAGACAGGAAATAGCACACAAAAGCACACAACAAAAATACAACTAAACAGAATCATAACAGGAACAGCATTTTAAGGCAAATACATCTCAACTTTCAGGTAGGATCTGCTGGCTCTTTGTTAAATATTTTCCATAATATTGTACAAGTTTCCCCGTTTCTTACCACTGTGTAAAAGTAACATGAATTGTTCCTAATGGCCACCATGACTGAACCTTATCTTATTATCTAACACGATTTATTATGTGATAAAATGGCATTTTCAGAATTAGAAACTTCACCCACCAGACTCATGTTTTGGACAAGTAGAGAATTAGTGTGCTGATCCATGTATAAAAAACATCCTTCATCTTATTTTACTTATTTGCACAGAAATAGTAGTTTGCAATTCTGAATTCACAGCACCTTTGATATTCTATTATTCTGTCAATCTGTCAACCAATTCCTTTCATTTATTTGGGATTTTTGAGACTAACAAGTGTCATCATAGTTCATATAAAGCAATGCCACATCAAAGGTGTTTCTTTATTTAAAGCAGACTGTCCTCGTGTTCATTTTTATTTCAGCCGACATACGGCCACATTTGCAGAGTGCAGATCTAAAACACTTTTATATTTCTGAACATTTACCCTAATAACCCTCTCAACAACTCGCCCTCTCTTTCGGCTGAGGACCACGTCTCTGTGTCCTGCAGAGACATGTCTATATTTAGTTGCTACGCAGTTGTTTTTGGCAGACCTCAGACTGCACCTTTTCCTTTTTCAGGGGAGGTGGTGGTAAAATGTGACTCATATGTGCATCAACCAAAACTGGATTGAAAGTTATGCATATCCTTTATTTAATCAGGTAAAAGTCTCATTGAGATTTACATCTCTTTTCCAACAGCGACCAGGCCAAGAAGGGCAGTTGTTTTTAATACTTATGTTCAAACCATATGTTTTACTTAAGTAAAAGTATTCAAATGTGCACCTAAACTATAATGATTTATCACACTTCATGAATTGATTGTATTTTGTATTAATAACCTAAATCTGCAAATTAACTCAAGTAGGTTAATGTATTTAAGTAATTTGTTAACATTTGCCTACAAAATGTAGTCTGACAATAAAAGGAAGCATTATGTCGTCAGTATTGTTGTTCTGTTGTTGTTATGTTACATGTGTAACCAATGTGCTGCAGGTCACCCTTGAAAAAGAGATATTGATCTCAAGGGGCTTCACCGGTTAAATAAAGGCTACAGACAAACAATAATGTGAAAATACTCAATGTGTGTGTAGTATTTACCAGACCATCATTTTCTTTAGCTCTCCACCATTTCACTCACAGCTTTTCTACCATCAGCTGGTGTGACATTGTAAGCTACCAACAGTCCTGTATAACCATTATACTGTGTTAAGTTAACTAATGAACTCACGCATCCAAATGCTAACAATGCCTGAGCTAAGTAGGTAATGATAGCAGTAGCTGTATTGTTGCTTTCGGAAGGGTGGTTCTTTTGAAAAGAGCTTAAACCTGAGCTACTTGTCACAATACAGTTTATTTTAGGGGCTTTTAGTTTGAAAGCCAAGCCAAGATCTTCCTGCAAGTATTAAGTAATCTTTTTCAAAATAATTGCCACCCATAGACACCCAGTTCAAATTGCCTTAACCTCTCTGGAAGAAGCTGCCTCAAACTGAAATTCCCCTTTAATGGATCAATAAAGGCTAATCTTATCTTCAGCACTTAGTGACTTAGACCCATGTATGTATCGGTTTTCACTGTTTCTGTGATTGCTTGCTAAGGTCGCCTGAACAAAATCCAGAAACCATATTATGAGTTCAACATATTGTACATTTTGCCTGATCATGGTTAAAGAGATGCTCTTCACACTTAGCAATGTGCTTCAAGCACATAACATGCACATCTTTGCTGAGCCTTGAAATGATTACTTAATAATGAAATACTTTCTCAGGAACTCATTATTTAGCTATTGTAAACATTTGGCTCACAGTTTAGCACTTTCAAAGTGGAACTTTGTGAATTTCTAGTGGAAAGTTTTAAATCTGTGTGAATGTATAGGTTCATTCCAACTGGTTTAAATGTTGAAATGGTTGATCATTTAAAAAAGATATACAAGCTGAGTGTCATACGAGAGATTTCAATGTATTTTAGTTGTTTATTCCTCGTATTGATCTTTTATAAACTGCATATTGATATACTGTGTTGATTCTCAAAACGCCATGTGAAAACTAGTGACCCCTCCTGTTTGCATTTTGCAAGTGTGATAGTAAAAAGAAGGGTGTCAGTAAATGGAGCAAATCATTCATAACAGTTGATTTTGTGCAAAGAATACCTCAAAGATCTTCTTCCTAGACAAAACTATGACTCTTATCGTCAAAATACTATCATCATGAGAGAGAGAAATGCCGCTGAACACGTTGATTTAGATTTCATGTTGGTGGTGTGAAGAATGTGAGCTACAGCGCTGTTAGGAAACGGCACCATTCGGCTTTTCTCCAGAAATTGCATTACCTGCTGAAAATGTGTATGACAATGGCAGCAATGCAAATTCATTGCAAAGCAGAGCTGAAAAAGCAACAATATGAGATGGCTTGCCTAAAAAGTGTTAAAGCCCAAATGCATGATTCTGAACAGCTGACGCTAAGAAGAAGGTCAAGTATTAGGAATAGTAGGGGTGGGAATGGGATAGAGAACAACAATGTTATAACCGAGAACTTAGACCTGATAAGAGTTGAACTATAAGCACTTTGTTAATAAAGTTAATTGTTTCTTGTTACTATACAGGGACTTTTAAGGGCTTTATTTTGAAAAACATTTGTGGTTGTGAGAGGGGTGTTTAACTGTGAGCAGTAAGGAGGATTCCCTGGACACAATGATGTATACGTTTACTCTTTAATATGAGAGATCTTTCACAGGCAAAAAAACTCATCACCTAACAGTGGAGGAAATAAGTATTTGATCCCTTGCCGATTTTGTAAGTTCACCCACTTACAAAGAAATGAACAGCCTATAATTTTAATGGTAGGTTTTATTTAACAGCGAGAGTAAGAATATCAAAAATAAAATCAAGAAATTGACATTATATAAAAGATACAAATTGATTTGCATTTAACAGTGGGAAATAAGTATTTGATCCCCATGCAACCAACAAGGATCCTGGCTCCCACAAACCGGTTACATAAGTACATTTCCTTTAGGAAAGTACTCATATCAACTTTGTCCCCTGTATAAAAGACACCTGTCCACATAATCAGTCAATCAGATGTCAACCTCTACACCAGACTAAAGAGCTGTCTGAGGACCTCAGGGACAAGATTGTAGACCTGCACACGGCTGGGATTGGCTGACCATCAGAAAGCAGCTTGGTGAGAGGGAAACAACTGTTTATGCCATTATTTGAAAATGGAAGAGAACAAAAATTGGCATCAATGGTTATTGATGATCATGAGAAAGGTGAGGTATCAGCCAAGAACTACACGGGAGGAACTTGTAAATGATCTGAGGCAGCTGGGACCACAGTCACTAAGAAAACGTTTGGTATCAAATCCTGGATCCCCAGCAAGGTCCCCTGCTCAAGAAGGAACAAAGTTTGACGATGAACATCTGAATGATTCAGAGAAGGCTTGAGAGAAGGTGATGTGGTCAGATGAGAACAAAATGTAGATCTTTGATATCAACTCGACACGCCGTGTTTGGAGGAAGAGAAATGCTGACTATAACCCCCAGAACACCATCGCCACCATCCAGCATGGAGGTGGAAACATTCTGCTTTGGGGGTGTTTCTCTGCTAAGGGGACAGGACGACTCACTGCATCGAGGAGAGGATGAACGGGGTCATGTACCGTATAATCTTGGCCGATAGCCTCCTTCCCTGAGCCACTTCCCTGAGCCACTGTAATGGGTCATGGAGGGGTCTTCCAGCAGGACAATGACCCTGAACATACGGCCAAGGCCACACAGGAGTGGCTAAAGAAAAAGAACATTTAGGTGATGGAGTGGCCTAGCCAGTCTCCAGACCTTAATCCCATAGAAGCTTCGAGAGGCCAAGCATCAGCCCCAACATCTGGAGGATTTGGAGATGATCTTCAGAGAGGAGTGGACCAAAATCCTTCCTGAGATGTTCCAACCCAGTCTCATAAAAAAACGTGTAATAACTACGTTGGTCCACAACGTAGGACGTAGTATTTCTACAAAAACGCCTCTGAAATTGTAAGATCCCTACGTTTTTTTTTCACCATTCATTCCAATGGCTGGCGTCTATGTCACGTGATCTTCACATTTCTCCCTGCAGAAAAAAAAACATGGCCGAACTTCGTTTTATTCTCGGTGTAAAATGCCTATTTTAAAGTCAGTTTGGCCATTAAAATGCGTTTTGATGTCATTTGATGCGAGAAATATGAGTTGTTATTTCAGATTATGTGTGCAGTGGATGCACATGATCTTTAGTTTGCTAGTTATTACGAAGATTACTTCAGGAAATTGTGTCGATACAACGTTTTCATTGTCACCAAGGTGGTTGCTAGGGACGCTGCTATCGATATTATTTCTGTTATGTTGTGTAACAGTTTAATGGTGTTATCTTTATTGCTACCCCCTTCCCGTCAATGTACAGTGCAAACGTATTAGTTTAACAAAATCTGCATCTAAAATTGTGGCATAGATACGTTATTTTCCACTGTGCAATTCCAGTCTCACATCTCACATCACATTGTCATAAACAAATACCGGAAACAGACCGAAAACACTTTATTCCGAGTGTGCTTGCTTTTCTCTTTGAAAGTCATCACATAACAGCATTGTAATACACGGTTCGGCTGCATTACATATTACATATCTGCCGTAGTTCTGTATTTATAGAGCCCTGATGAGAAGACTTCTAGACAAACATGAAGAACTGCCGCCAACACTGGAAACGTGACGTGGATCATAAATATATCAGCCATTAAACAACATCTTACATTTCTTTTCACACAATACGTCTCCTTGCAGTATCAACACTAATTCGGCTGACTTTTATATTTGATCCAATTGGTAGATAGGCTGTATTTACACCATAAAGGTGCACAGCTGATATAAAGGGACAACTAATGGTTAAAGCATGTTATTGAATTTCATTATTTTTATTATTAGATATGAATAGGATCCCTATAAAGTATGTTCATTACTCGTTATTCTCTACTAATAGTTAATTAAAGATTGTATGTAAGGACTATTTTGCACATCCCGTTCAAGATTTTAAGATTTTCTAATGTTTATTGACATATCATACACAAACGGTGTAGTTATGCAATGAATGAAAAACTTTGTGTATACCTCCAGCAATGTTAACTATGTTGAAGCACTTATTTTAACTGATATTATACATATGTATTATACTCTTATATAAGATGTATGTAGATAGTATAAGAAATGTGCAGAATGCGACAGTTCAATGGTGGAGGTACACACATATTGATAGATGTCTTGTAATGCACTGTTGAGGAACCTGCGACCAAAGTTTTTCATCTTGTAAGGTATTGAACAATCAATAAATAAAGAACACAGAATTATTAAATATAAAACACAGAATTTGTATGATTATACTAAATGATTTACAAATAAACACCACTGCATATTTACAACTGTTACACATGCTGATGTAACGCAAATGTTTCCAACTTGGGATCAATTGGGACGGGGTGGACCCGTTCAAATCCAGTTTTGGACAGTCTGCCGTGGTTCCATCCCATTTCAAGTGCTGTTCGCTGTGGACCAACACTATACATTGACGGGGAAGGGGGTAGCAATAAAGATAACACCATTAAACAGTTACACAACATAACAGAAATAATATCGATAGCAGCATACCTAGCAACCACCTTGGTGACAATGAAAATGTTGTATAGACACAATTTCCTGAAGTAATCTTCGTAATAACTAGCAAACTAAAGATCATGTGCATCCACTGCACACATAATCTGAAATAACAACTCATATTTCTCGCATCAAATGACATCAAAACGCATTTTAATGGCCAAACTAACTTTAAAATAGGCATTTTACACCGAGAATAAAACGAAGTTCGGCCATGTTTTTTTTTCTGCAGGGAGATATTTGAAGATCACGTGACATAGATGCCAGCCATTGGAAATGAATGGTGAAAAAAAAAGGAGGGATCTTACAATTTCAGAGGCGTTTTTGTAGAAATACTACGTCCTACGTTGTGGACCAACGTAGTTATTACACGTTTTTTTTGTGAGACTGGGTTGGATGTTCACAAACCGACCAACTACAAGAAGCGTCTGAGCTCTGTCTGTCCAACAAGGGGTTCTCCAACAAGTACTAAGACATGTTTTGAAAGGGGATCAAATACTTATTTCCCACAGTTAAATGCAAATACATTTGTATCTTTTATATAATGTAAATTTCTGGATTTTCTTTTTGATATTGATACTCTTATTGTTAAAATAAATCTACCATTAAAAATATAGACTGTTAATTTATTTGTAAGTGGGCAAACTTACAAAATCTGCAAGGGATCAAATACTTATTTCCTCCACTGTATGTGTTTGATATTGTGATGGTGAACTGACTGCCTCTCAAGGCCCTTCTTCCCAGTGAAAACCGTGAGTCCTATTGTCAAAAATACCGTTATCATTGCAGAAAAAATATTCATCTGTAAGTGTTGCTCTAGATGTGCATTTTGGTGGTGTCAAACTGGACCTTCTGATTCCTTCCAGACATTGTATGGGTTAATTGCGTCAGTCTCAGTCATTTTGAGTTTTGTCACTTTTTGACACTTTAAGATTTTTACGTCCATTTTATGCCATAGTTAAAGGGGAAAAGCGCTAAAAATGTTCGTACTTCTTCTTACTGAAATTATGTGTAAAAGGGATGAAGGAGGGAGAGGGAAAACGTAAGAAGTTCAAATGGAATTTTTCGAGTAATTGAGTGTATTGTGAAAGAGTTGGTAACAAAGAGGATATTTGTTCCCACCACATATTACAAGATAATGTAGTACATTTATTTGAACATGTCATTCACTAATCCTGCCCTCCCTTAACATTTTACAGGCTCTGAAAAGCCAATAGTGAGAGACAACATTGCCGACAGTAGCCCCTCCATGTGTATCTACAGCAGGAAGTTATTCTCAACAGACAACCCATATGGCTACTAATTAATATAGTTTGGCATCAGACATTTCAGTGTGTCCAAATCCGAGCCAGGGATGTGTGCCTCGCTCCTGACCTTTCTGTAGATCTGAGAGGCATCAGCTGTGAATAGCAGTAACAATGCCCTCTGTGACATTACTACTGTGATGTGAACAACATTTCACAGATCATGAAGCAGGACTGTCAAGCTGGGATCACTGCTACTAAGAAATGACTGAGGCCAAACCCTTGTTCTTACACAATTTGTGTTAGCCCAACTCCTTTCATGAACATTGTTTTATTGGAAAGTACTAGTAAAACTAATGTAATCTGCTCTTTCTCCAGCCTTGCCCTTAAGCTGATGTGTGTTATTAGTGGTGGGGGAAGATACCTCTGCCATGTTGACCATATGGCCGGCTTATTATGTACTGGCAGAGCATCTTAATGAGAGTCCACAACCTGACAGAGAGAGTCTTCTGAGCCCACACCACACACATAGACTCAAATGCACACACATATATGCAGATATATTAACATGCAGGCATGGCTTCTCTCACACACACACACACACCAACGTTTTGTACAAAGTCTTCTTTACACAGACGCACACAAAACTGAAAACGAAACAGTGAAAAATTATTCAATCATATCGGAGCAGCTAAAATGAAAGCCCTGTACTGACACCCAGTGGTAACAGTCGACACTAAATGTGTGTCCAACTGACACAAACTGATTAAAGCTTTGTGTTAGGTGCTTAAAACATTTTATGTTTTTGACATACAGACAATTTATGTATTACATATTAGAATGGTATAAAACTTGACCATGTTTACAAAAAATGATATAAATGTTAAATGCTATGGCAATTAAGCCTGTTTCCACTAAGGGTGAAAACAGTTATTAGGTAGGTTAGATCAACAACAATAACTGCAAGAACAGAGTCATTTTCATTTCATTTCAAACCTTTATTTAACCAGATTGGTCCCATTGAGATCATAGATCTCTTTTTCAAGGGAGATCTGCAGCATATAGGTTCCACATGAAACATAAAACAATAAAGGACATTATACATTATATTTACAGGATACATAGTTATAGACATTTACAAGTGCCCATTGTATCGGCAAGCATTTCATTTACCCTAGCTTTAAAAACATGCAGAGGAATGAGATTGCTCAGTTTCAATTCTTGCTGAAGATTGTTCCAAGCAAGTGGAGCTGCGCACATAAAAGCCGTCTTACCTAAGACAGTCCTTGCTCTTGGCACATCTAACAAGACTACATCATGTGACCTCAGACAATAGCTGCTTGCAACTCTCTGTGTTATCAGCGAGCAGATATAATACGGGAGTTTACCCAACAAAGCTTTATAGATAAAAGTGTACCAGTGACTGAGCCTCCGTACAGAGAGTGATGGTAAACCTGCCTTGGTATACAGTGTACAGTGATGAGTAAGCGCTTTACAATTTGTGACAAATCTCAGAGCACTGTGATACGCAGCATCCAATTTGCTCAGGTAATTGGCAGGTGCATTCATATACAACAAATCCCCATAGTCCAGCACAGGTAAAAAGGTCACAGTGACTAGCCTTTTCCTGGCCTCAAGCGAGAAACAGGACTTGTTTCTGAAAAAGAAACCTAGCCTAACCCTCAGTTTTTTTAGCAGGTTATTGACATGAAGTTTAAAAGAGAGACAATCATCAAGCCAGATACCAAGGTATTTGTAACAGGCAACAACTTCAAGTTTTGTTCCTTGCGTAGTTACAATATCTAAAACAGGCTCTGGAGTCTTTTTAGCTTTTGAAAAGAGCATTACCTTGGTTTTCTCAACATTTAAAAGAAGCTTTAGTTCAGAGAGCTGAGTCTGAATAGTGTTAAAAACAGCTTGTAATTTAACAACAGCCTCTTTAATGGAGGGACCTGCACAATACATTACAGTATCATCCGCATAAAAATGTAAAGTAGCTTCATCCACATTATCACCTACACTGTTAATATATATGGAGAATAAAAGTGGTCCTAAAACAGAACCTTGTGGTACACCATTAGAAATGTTTAACCACTCAGAAGACAGCCCATCAAAGTGAACACATTGGGACCTTTCAGAGAGGTAGTTCACAAACCACCCCACTGCATGGCTGGATATGCCTATACTGAGTAGCCTCTGTTTTAAGATGCGATGATCAACGGTGTCAAACGCTTTGGAAAGGTCAATAAACAGAGCTGCACAACTCTGCTTATTATCTAAAATAGTAGTAATGTCATTTACCACTTTCATTGTCGCAGTGATGGTGCTGTGTTTCTTTCTGAAGCCTGACTGATGTTTAGACAGGATGTCATTGTTACATAAAAACTCCTTTACCTGTTCACTCACTAAGCGTTCGAGCACCTTAGCCAGAACTGACAACTTAGAGATTGGCCTATAGTTATTTAAAATAGTTGCCTCCCCTCCTTTCAGTAAAGGCAAGACATAAGCAGACTTCCATACTTTTGGAATTGTGTTCGTGCTGAGGGAGAGGTTAAAAAGAGAAGTAAGAGGTGAAGCAATAAAATCTGCAGCTATCTTTAAAAATGGTTTCCATGGTGCTGGTTAGGATATCAGCTTTACAACCAGAGTGAGATAAAGAAAAGATAATTGCTCGGCCAGCCTTACACAAACATGTCATGTACACCAGTATACAGAGCTCAATCCAAAACACAATGACAGACATCTTGGAGTTATCCATAGGGATGGTATTATATCAAAACCATAACTGATGAATAAAGCATTTATGTAAGATTGTGTGTGTGTGTGTGTGTGTGTGTGTGTGTGTGTGTGTGTGTGTGTGTGTGTGTGTGTGTGTGTGTGTGTGTGGTGTGTGTGTGTGTGTGTGTGTGTGTGTGTGTGTGTGTGTGTGTGTGTGTGTGTGTGTGTGTGTGTGTGTGTGTGTGTGTGTGTGTGTGTGTGTGTGTGTGTGTGTGTGTGTGTGTGTGTGTGTGTGTGTGTGTGTGTGTGTGTGTGTGTGTGTGTGTGTGTGTGTGTGTGTCAGTTCCAATGCACCTTGTACCTTTTTATTGCCACTCATTAAACTGATTTTCCTTTCCTTTCCAGACAGTAATATGAACAAAGGAAAAACTGACTGACAGATTCACTGAGACTTTGGAACAGTCGGTCGCCAGTTGACTCCGCAAACCTTTTTTAAATGACATGATTTAAAAACGTACAAGTTGGATTTTAGATAAGTTAATTAGACCTAAAGACGCATTTATTTACTGCGGATAACAATTTGGATCTGAGTTTGGAGGATTCTTTTTGAGTTGGGAGAGAACTGATTGTAGGGGGTCTGTGAAGAAGAGAAAGGAGCTCAGGCCAGGGTGGATTGCCAAAGACTTCCGGATTAAATATATCAAGGTAATTTGATTTTGCTTTTCTTATAGTTAAACATGATTAAATGAGATCATAATTGAAATACATTCTAATCTTGATCATGTGTTAAAATTAATTCTGTCAAAATTATCGCGTTAACGGCGGTAATTAATTTTTTGAATTAAATGCGTTAAAATATTTAACGCATTTAACGCATGCGCAGAATGGCCCGCCCCATACATCCCACCATACATCCCAGCGCCAGGGTATGGCTGGGGTAGGCTACAGCCATACCAAGAAATGGCTTAGCCCCATCTTAGCCCCACCATGAACAATTATGTTAAAGGAAGCAAAAATAAAATCCGCCAACTCGCGCGGAGTAAATTGTACAGACAGCAGTTAGTAAGATTGATTTCAGTAGCCACTTGTCTGGAAATACCGAAGACTATAAACGGTTTTGAAAACTTTTGTCACGTAGTGATGTCTTCTCAATAGAACATCTTTGATAATGTCTTCTGGCCAATCAGAATCAAGATAACGGCGTGGTGTTGTTGCAGGAAGTCCCGACGAAGAATACTTTTGCTGTACATCTCTATATATTATACATCGATACAACATTACGTGTTGATAGAAATCAACACGTAGGCCTAATGAAATAAGACCCCACGGTGTGATGATTGATAGGTGTATAGGCTGTCTTTCATTTTGACACACCGAACAATGTTATAATAAACATACATAGGCCTACATACTGTATGTTAAATGGATATAACCGCCTTCTTTCATTTATCTTTCCATTCCCACAACAATATACATAAATAAATGGCATATTTTGGACATAGTTCGAATGGTGATTAATCATGATTAATTAATTTTTAAGCTGTGATTTATCTGATTAAAATTTGTAATCGTTTGACAGCCCTAGTTAATACACTTTGTATCCATCGTAAAAACTCTGAATATCTTTCCTCTTTGACACACAGACTACCATAAGGAGCGGAGTAGACAAGCAAGATGGAGGAACTGAAATTCAGAGGCAAGAAAAGAGAGGGAAGACACAGGTAAAAACGTTCAGTACATGCTGCTTTTTTTTAAGTTCATAATGTGTTATTTATGCTTTATGAAATGTGGTGACTGAAGTTGAGATGGGGGAATCATATGAATGTATGTATGTGGATGACAGGCCCAGCTACCACTGTTCTTAATATGCCTGTCTGATTACAATTATACAACTGGAAAACTCAAACTTCTATTTGTATTTGTTCAACCCATGTTGTGTTTGTGAGGCATTTTGGTTAAAACTAAATTGGTTCTGTGATGTGACGCATGATAGGAATGCAAATTTGTTGTCCCAATTTGTTTCCGGATTAAGACTTTAAAGAAGCAGGGCCGACACAGAGGCTTCACATATAGATTATTAACTATAAAGAATGTTGGTATTTCTGAAATAACTACTTAAACAATCGATCATTGATATCCAAAATAGTTGAATAATCAAAATAGATCAACTATCAAGTATATTTTCCATCAACTACTAAATGAATTGCTGCTCTGATTATTACATCACAGTTAAAATACCACACCATAAGAGCTGTATGCTGCTCAACTAACCCAGTGAAAACTGATAGAATGCTATTTAGGATAAGTGAAAACGTTATTTTTAGAAATGTTACTGTGCAAATTCATAAAGAAAACCATAACAAACGATGTTAAGGAGGCATCATTCATTTATAATGTATAGCATTACATTTGGATTCATTTATATCCCTAGTTTTTAGGTAGAATTTATCCACGTTATGTCCAGATGTTCAAACATAGAAAAGTACAACAGTTATAAAAAAAGAGGTTAAATATACAATTTAGCTTTAATGTGCTTAACTGTAATCCATTTTTAAAAATGCATTTATCATGTCCTTCTTTCTAAAGCTTTAAAGTTGTGTTATTGACTGTATTAGTGAGATAGATTTAGAAAGAAAGATATTCAATAAAACGATCAGCTTTAAAGCAGGCAGCTTCTTCACATCCTGTCTGCAGGCACCCCGCCACTTTCATCATTGTTAGGAGGTTAATTGTTAGCGAGATAGATATTGGCAATACATATTATCATTAAATTGTGTGCAGAGTAACATCTCAGGAAGTATTGTATTACCAGGTTTCTATTTGGTATAATTTACAGTAAAAGGAAGCAGTTAATTTCCCTTGTGCAATGCTGTGCTTCTCTTTATTGCTTTGGCTAATATCATCCCCGCAGATACTGACTGCTGCTCGGGGAGTGCTGCTCCATTTCAAATGTTAAATATGCACCACAGTTTTAATCACATCCTGCATGTTGGTATCTCTCGCAGGTTAAAACAATGGAGTAGCTTCTGGGTTAAGATTTTTTTATAAATATAATTATACTCTGCTTGCTCCTATATATGATTAGGTAAAACTTTCAACAACTCAGATTTTCATCAACTAATAATGATTTTGAAGACCCTCAACTTTAAAAAGCAAATAATATGTGTTGAATAGTATATGTAAACTCTGAGAATACTAGAAGATGATTTATTTCCCTCTGTATGGGAGAGAAAGAAATATGATCAGTTAGTTCTTCTGTAAACATGAAAGAATGTGACAGTATAATACAGGAGTCCATTCAGTGTAAGACTGACGCCACCATGACTCAGCACAGAGCACAGCAGGAGGTCATTTGCTTCAGGGGGTCAATAGTTATATTCCTCCCTTAGAAACTCTGAGTCAACACACTGGCCCTTGGACACATTTCAGCCCTGTCAGCAGCTAACACTGTAATTATTGTATCTAAACAAGGTGTGTCCAACTGTGTAGGGGAAATACTCGGAAATGAGATTGTATCAAGGGTCAAACCCATAGTTTATTGACCTGTTGTTCATCAATGGAATAGAATATCTTTGATTTAATTGTTGCACGTCCATTTTAGCCTTCTGCTTTCTGCCATGATAGAATAGAATATATTTATTGTCATCACACATCAGTGTATCAAAATTAAGATGGCATCTCTCACTGCAGTACATAAATAAGAACACATCCATAAAAGCAGTGATAAAGCAGAGATAGTAGCAATAATCAGGGTCATCACTTATATGCACTTTTTTAAAGATTATTTAATAAAGCTACAATGTTTAAATATAAATAGTTACTAAAAAAATCTGTTTGATACTTAATAAATATACAAATAAATAACATATGATATTTTTGGCTGCAATCTTTGATGGGAGGTAGTGTGTGTGTATGTGTGCATGTTCAAAGCTATAGTGAGTTTTGTGGTTGGACAGGGATGATTTAGTGAAGCAAAATAAAAACCCTTTTGACCATTGAGCATGCTAACACACTCACAATCTGTCTGACAGGACTGGACATGACGTGTCAATAGTTGTGTGGGCCACTGAAATAAAAGACAAAATACAATTTGTTTATGTTCAAAACAACCAAGCCTTCTGGCATGCAATCGTCTGCACATCAAATCTGTAAAATCGCAAGTAAACTATCGGCCATCCAACATGCTGAAATATGATGTATACATTTTGTTATGCTATTCAGCCACACAGAAGGCTCTATTTCCAGCCACCAGACTCCTGACATCTGTAATTTGATGCAAAGTAATCATTTACTTTGCAGCTACAGCAAGGTGGTCTTAAAATGATTGAGAAGATACTTAATATAAGAATGTGCAATAGGGCTGAAATTGGATTTTGGGCTTTGAGTTTTGTGAATAAACTAGGCAAAATGGTCTATATTTACCATACTTTTCCTTTACTGCCTTACATAACTTGTGCACTTGTATATCTAAAGATTGTGAGAAGTAAAATAAGTAGAAGAAGAAGAAGAAGAAGAAGAAGAAGAAGAAGAAGAAGAAGAAGAAGAAGAAGAAGAAGAAGAAGAAGAAGAAGAAGAAGAAGAAGAAGAAGAAGAAGAAGAAGAAGAAGAAGAAGAAGAAGAAGAAGAAGAATGTCACTGCATTGGCGTCAATATTTGCTTTGGTTCAAGAACACAAAACAATTGCCGTTCAGCGTTGACTGTGAAATACTAAAGAATGTGTGTGAAGTGGTAGGTCTTTGTAGGTCTCAGCTAGTCTTCATGTTTACTACCAATCTTCGGGGCAGGTGACCACTATAACAAAGCTTATTTACTGTAGCTGGGAAGATAAATAACTAACAAGAGGAAATACAAAAAATTACCCTTAGTAGAATGATGCCAGCAGGTTTTTGCAGCATGAGAAACTTAATGTTGATTCCAAAATCTCTTTGGCAACATGCCTTTCTGTTAAATGGACTTGTATAAATGGTATTATAACATACTATAATTGGAACTAATTAATACAAATTAAAGATTGGCTTTCCCCAGAACTTCAAAAACAATAAATGGTGTTTTTCAGAGAGCTGAAGTTCTTTAAGAAAGTGTATTTGCTCTTCTTAAACCAGCAGCTTTTCATGGTTATTCGTGTGATGTCAGCTTATTAATATGCATCATTAAGGTAAAGAGTGCGTCACTTTGTGCACGCACGCACCTTCATCTTCCTCACACATCTTCTGCCAGCGTGGCTCAAACATACTGCAGTGTGCACCCAGTTCAGCTGGTATTTGTGATAGTTGCCATGGCAAAGTCAAAGATTGCAAAGCGTTATCAAACCAGGAAAGACAAACCACACCCTGCAAATTGGTGGGGAGGCACAGAGAATATAAACTCAAATGTCAACTCTATTTGTATGAAATGATTCTGTACCCTGACTCTCTGAGAGTGCTGTCTGTGTTGGATTGGTAGACTGATAAAGGAATTATAATTATCTATTGCACCTTATGAAGAGGCAACCAAAACCCCGCCCTGATCATGACTCCCATCATCCAATTATTATTATCATTGTTATACGATACTAAACATCTTTATTTGGTCCCATTAGCGTCCTTGTGACAGGTCAGAAGGATCTCCTGTTTATTATCAAACATTTCCTTATAACCACATCTTATGACCTGTGACCTCTACATTTAGGGCACTCAATTGCACAGTCGGCTACAATTAGACAGCACTAGGTTTTCTCTGAATATCATATAGATATAAACTCAATCTTGTTTTATAAGAAAAAGATAATTACTTTATTTATCCCAAGTTGGGAAATGGTTTGAACTCGATGTTGCACTTAAATAGCGTGCAACAGTGGGAATGTGTTTCCTGGCAGAGATTCCACAATATGGTATTTACTGAGAATGGCTTTTCTCCCAAGAGCTTGCCATGTTGTGATCTAGCTGCTAAACAAATTCATCTGTTTTGGGTAGAAATGGAGGAGAGTGATTCTGTAAAACCGGGATAAGGAAATACTCTGGTTATATGATGACCAGCCCTTTTGGACAGTATAGTGTCAGATTGTTTTAATGTTTAAAATCAAATGTAACTTATATATTGCACTGACTGAAGCCAGGCTGGCATTCAGTTGCACCTGATAACTGTAAAACATATTTGTTCTGGGGAACCTACAAGCTCCCATTTTAAGATAATTTCAGTTTCACAGTTTTGATTAACTAAACTTCAATCAGGAGAGACGGTTTTGATGTGATGATACATATTTAATGCGCAGATACGCAAATTAATGTGACAGTAGTTTTGGCGATTAGGCCCCGTTGTGCAGGAAGTATCATTCGGGAGGGTAGAACCGATCCGATGAAAACCCCCCGGGGTCTAGATACTGGTGGTGGTGAATGGATAGTTGGGTCGGTCTGAGGAGGAGTGGTTTAGCTTGACCCTAGATTCGGAGGGACGGGAGGTGAAAAGGGGTGGAGGAGGGTTGCGTTGAGTCACCTGAAATGACAGCTGTCGGAGGGGAAAGAGCAGAGTTTAAAGGGTTTGACGGCACGCTATGATAGGCTCTTGGGAATAGAGCGAAGTGATTGGCTAAGCTGAAGAGTGACGCCCCCGGTCACTTATTTAAAGGAGAGAGAGTAGAAACATGGAGATAGAAATACATGAATGAGTAAAGACGGTCTTCCTGGTTGAACTTGCGCTAAGCTTCATTTCTACAAGGTACATTATGGTTACCCTAACACTACCAACTACTGTAATGTTATATACTCAAATAACGTGATATAAGAATACATAAAATCCAAATCTATAGTTAAGTTACAGTCTGACCTTGATACAGTGGACAACTTTGATGATACATAAAATGAATATCTGTCCGTGTGTGTATCTCAGGGAAACATGGGATCCGTTCAACCTGAACCCAATAGGAGCGGAGAAGGAAAATAAGAGAACATGTTTCAGGCTGGTTCAGAACCTGGTGGCTGTGGTTGTGGGGCTGGCCGTCTTGACCAGTGCCATTATCTCAAAGGTAGGATTATCTGTCCGCCTATCTGTCCGTCTACGACTCTTTTTATGTAATTCCTATTTTCATCACTGATGTCGAGGCTAACAGAACATCACAGAGTTCCTGACACTAAACGTGAAGCCTTACGTTTATAACAATGATCACATGTTAGCTTCACAACCTTCTTTGATAAAAGCCAGTGTGTCGTTTTTTCACAAGGAGACTCTGAAAAAGGTACGTGTTCATCTCTTTTAAGTTTAATGATTGTTTTTCTTTCTGGTCTACCCAAGAAAGCCTTTAAAAATATATATTTTAAATATTTGATTTCTATGTCTGTGGTTTGAATCTATTACACGATGCAGTTATTCTGCTTAAAATTACATTTTGCGTGAAAGTCGAATTGATTTGATTCCCTTGTCTGTCAAAAAGTGATTGGTTCAGACACTTCTTTTTTGATGAGGTTGAAGTTTCTGTAGGTGCTTTTGATTCCTTTTGTAACTACAGCAATTGAATGAAATATCTTCATTTAAATACCCATTATATACACAAGTCTTACTAGCAGCTGTTTAATGCAGATAAAAGGCTTCTTGTATTGTGGCTTTAGTGTGCTGTTGATGTAAATGATGATACAAGTCTTGTCTTACAGTAGCCTACATCTGAAAGTTGGGAAATATTTAACTGACCCTTGGGGGTTAAAACGGCTGTAAATGGATACAAACGGTTTATGTAATGTTGTATAACTCAGTCATAAACATCATTACACTAAAATTGTTTATATTCTAAATGTGTTCATGGTCCATGACATGTACTTCAAACTTTTTTCCATCATAATTGTAATCTTTAAAAACCTTGTGTGTCTTATCTGGCTGTGTCCGACATGAAAAACATTATTTATGGTAGGGTAGGGCTTAGAGTGAATGACCTCTCTGTACCAAACTATATTTGTCTTTCTCAGTATCTGTTGTTTCTGTATCTGTCTCTCTCTCTTTGCAGGTGTCATCTTCATGTACTCTCTATCAATCTGTAACTGCAGTATGTGCATGCGTTTGTATCGTCTGCCCCTCAGTTTCTGCCTCTATTCCCGTTTCAATTCATCATCTTCCTCCTTCTCTTTTTCTTGATGATGAATCACAGGACTATGCTCAGTCATTAAATATAACTGTCTCTGTTTATCAATATAATCAAAGTGAAGAGATAAGTGTAAAACCCAAAGAACTTCCTCATTGATGTGAAGGTAAATGATGTGAAGAGAGCACGAGATGTCCTTAAAGTTACCAGTCTTCTTCATATTAACAGGAAGTACCGCAACACAAAGGACTTTACTGTAACTGCACTCAAAAGCAATGGCAGTGACAAGTCAAGTGCACTCTTTCAGGGTCCATACAAATCTGAATTCGGGGAGAGACAAGTGAGAAAAATAATTGAATAACTAGTTTATGAGTAGTTATCTGTGGAACAAGCTCTGTGTTTTTGTCAGGGACGCAGAAACCATTTACACATTTAAGAGCTGGCTTATGAACTGTTATCATTTGGATTGTCTATGCTGTAATCTTGTGGTTTTTTTATGTGTTTTGATGTGTTGTTGATCTGTATACACTGTAAAGAACCCAGAGTGTAACTTTTGGGTTTTATAAATAACATTTGATTTGAGAAATGTTACGCTTCATTTTGGTATTCTGTTTCATTTGTCCCAAACTCTGTTTTTTCTTCCACATCTTTGAATCAGGGCTCTCTCTTGGTGTTGTCCACACTGTCCAGTCCGACCTCCATGCGCAGCCCGAAGGAGAAACAGTTCTACATGCTGATGTTGGTTTTCTGCCTGATCTGCCCCAACTTCCTGGTGTTTTTGAAGTCACTGTGGAGGTGTACCTTCAAGAGCTTCATCCAGCCAAAAATGAAGACCATGGCATTTGTACGTTTTTCTAAATCATACTCTCATAATATCTGATATGCTTTGCAACAAATATGATGATGAAACATGTATATCATACTCCTTATTTACAAACTACATGGTAGGACTTTACAGACCCATTTCTTTTACTTCTTTCTTTCATTATGTATTGCTATACTACTCAGATCATTCATCTTTATGAGGCAGAATATTTAGGGAATACTTTCAAATGGTCCAGATCAAATAAAAAAATGCAGCCATACTAAACCTTAAACATGATTATAAATAACTTCAAAACCTAAAAGGCTGCACATGCAAGAAACAAGTTCCTAACTGCCAATATGAATACCTTCAGGAATCTTAGCGATGATGCTTCAATTTGATACGTATTACTTCTTTAAGTATGATGTGTTTTGGTCTTTTTCAGATCTGTGGCATTGAGTGCCTGGTGTCTCTTGGTACTTCCCTCCTGGTGCTAGTAGTTATGCCTCAGTTTGACGTGCTGACTAACCTCTTCATCAGCGGAGGAGTTTGCATTGTGTCTGCCATTCTGCAGATAGTATACAGACTGCAGGGAGACAAATGGAAAATCCTGTTCCCAATCTGCTCGCTCATTCTCACAGTTACAGGTACAACCATTTACTTTACTGTCTTTCTGCAAAACTTTCAGCATGCTTCACCCATTATTTTCAAACTATTATCTCTAGTATGTACTACTATGAAATTCCGTACACTCATAGGGGGTCCACCTGAATCACAGGGAGTTGGTTAGGGTTGATGAGTGGCATAAAACAATGAAATACTTGCCGACATCTGTCTCTATGATGAAGGGAACATGTGAAACTTTCCAGATATGGTTATTGTTAAATAATAACATTTCAACATTATGTTGGTAGAAGACAGTCTTGTCGACATTATGTTTTCTTTCAAAATGCTGTCATTTATAAATGTCACTAGACTGGTTTGATGAGACTTATACAAACTTCTGATACTTAATAACTACCGAACTGTGAAACCCTCAGGTTACTGCCTCCTGGGGGTCGACTACTATGTTCGCGTGTCATCATTTGTGGATCGACAGGGCACCGACTGCTTTGTGTACGTTGCCATTGGGATTTTCTCTTCACTCCTAATCTCCCTCTGCTGGTGGGAAAATCCACTGCAAGCTACTAATCACATGCCGGTAACATTTTCTCCTTTTTAGTTGTTGCAACTTTCCATTTTGTATACAAAAATATCTGTGTACATGTGGACTAGATCTGATAGAGATTTAGCTGGATTTTAAACCGTTTTGGGCCATATGGAGTATAAACAAAAAGTGTATATCATTGACTTGACATGATCAGAAAATATTTCTCCTCTTTCCCCCTGCAGGAATTCTTGAAAGATATGGATGGATACAGGGACTTTGTGTTTGTCATCAGCAGTATTCTGAGGATAATAGTGATAGGTAATTTTCTCACTTCAATGTCTGTGTCAACATATACGACTAATAAAAGCATGCAAAATAATATTACAAGAGTATTATCAAAACCAGCATCACTGTGTATTGCCAGGCTTTGTGGTTATCATATTTCCAACATTCACGTTGTGAACAAACAGGCTTGTGGTGTTAGTGATGAAGAAGGATTGCAGAGGATGTTCTCCGGCTGTGATGAAGGCTTCAATTGTAGTTTTCAATTTTATAAAGCTATGCTTTTTATTTTGCTCAAGAAATGCTTGTATTCCTCTACACAGGGTATATGCAGGAATCCTGAAGTCAAATGTAATACCTTTTAAGACCCTTTCCATACATTTTAAGACCACTTTGAGTTTTAACCGGTTACATTGGCGACACACTTTACCTCACATTTACTATATACAGTATTGATTGTCCTTCCTCCTTATCTTCCAACCATTTGGACGCAAACTTGCATTTCCCCATAACGATGTTGTTCAACAACCGGCGTAAACGGACCTCCGCGCGCTATCAAGCAGTGAGCGTGCGATGTCCCGTTCAGATGACGTCAAACCCAACGGGATGCCATAAATAAACTACACAGAATCACACCACACACCTACGCAATGATTACATTCAGGCAGACTGTAGAATACAACCTCTTTGGACAATGTATATACTTATTGAAAACAAGCTACAAAATGTAATACCATGGGAAATGCCGTTAAATACTTTGTAATACTTTTGAATAGCTTTAATTTTGGCTAAATTGATTTATCAACTTTTAATACTTTTTAAGACCCTGCGGACACCCTGCTCTATATAGAAGAGCATAATATTCTTGTGATGGAAACTTCTGTGCAGCAATGCAGAGCCAAGGCTCAGGAAAGGATGGAAGCTGGAGCGGCTTTAGTCAAACACTGTTATTTATTGAGAGTATAATACGGCCGGAGAGATCACAAAGTATATCACACTTTCATGTGAGCCAACCAAGCAAACTCTGAAGACAAAGAGTGGAAACATGGATCTGTATATCCCAAAAGGAGGGACCTAAAAAGCCCGCCTTTCCTACGTTAATCATTACCAGACATTGGAACAAAGACCTGTTTGTATTACAAACTCACATGGGCCAAACTTCTCACCCACAGGAAGGCAGAGGACCTCTTGACCTGTGTCCTCCTCAAGTTACAGGCAGGAGCATATGCGACTTAACGAAAAGCATATCTTTGTAATTTAACAGTTTCTCAGAAAAGCTGAGAACCTCTAGACACAAAGAGATCGGATTAAAATATTCTCTGACAATTCTTATATTTACTTCAATCTTGTTGTTTTTCTGTTTTGTATTTTAACTTCAGGTCAGATTGTCTTTTTACATCAGTGACACCATCTGTTCTGTTGCAGGAGGAGTATACCTGTTCTACCATGTGCTAATTGAGAAATCCATCAACTGGTCGGACTTTAATCTGCAGGATGTGGACTGGGAATTACTGCAAATAGGACTAGTGTTGTTATTCTTACAGGTAGGTAGAAATGAGACTAGACATATTAAACAGAGACACTCACAAGGTATGCATGGACTATAAACAAACTGCATGAGTCAAGGGTATCTTCCTCTGCTACACTGCATTATCTATAATAACTCGCACAAGTAACATCTAAGAAAAGTTACACTGCCAAAAGTGTGCTTTTGAGCAAATGGAAAACACATGATTTCGATGTTCATAGAAGTAAAGGAGAGATAAATGTATACAGACCACTGCCAGCATGCAACATGATGTATCAAGTTGAATGTGTCTCAAAGCAATAGCCTGTTTTATGTTTGTTTTATTGCATGATTGGTACGCTTTAGTTTGAATGGCTCACAGCTCGATCTGTCATGATTAAAGCAGCCAATTAAAAACCTATTCATCAGACACATTTCATTACTGTTCTATAGATATTCAAAATCTGTGTAAAACGTTTAACAACTACAAGAACACATTGATTATTAATAATTACACCAGGTTTAACTCAATAAGTAACTTGCTAAATTATAATTGTACAGCTGACAGTAATGTGTAGTTAGTTGTTGGCTATATAAATGTCCCTCTTGCCCACTCTCTCAGGCCTTCTGCTCAGCGGCCTGCCACTGGTTCGGTGTGGTGGCCTGTAAGATCCATGCGGTCAGGATGAGCTTTGCGCTGCCAGTGTGTTGCACGGGACCCGCAGTGCTTCTGTTGGGAATGATACTTTTCTTAACTCAGGCCGAACAACTGGACGGGGCAAAGCACGGGAGCATCACAGGTAAACGTATTATTTAAAACATATGAATAATTATTGAAACAAAGTTAGTTTAATTTAGCCGTACATCAGATAGCTGAAAAATCATTGCACCTGCTTAGTCGTGATGTGGTTGATTAAAACAATTATTTTAACATGGCCAAATGTCACAAAATGAAGGTTTCTTTACACTCCACATAACGTTCAACACTCTCTCTCCTTTCTGACCCTGGCTGAATTTCAAAAGATCTTTGGCCACAAGTTAGTCATGTCTCTGTACTTAGGAAGGAAAGCCCTGTGTGATAAGAATGAGTAACATAAGTACAAATATACCAAAACAAAACGCTTTGTTTCTATTGCAGAATTTTGTGAAAGCTTGGTCTACTTGAGCCATAAAAACACAACCCCTGTGATTTTACTAGAAATCACAAGGAGCATTTGTCGAACTTCACTCAACAGGTAAGTGTGTGTTTGTATCAGGTTTAAAATGTGTATGCCTTTTTGTATGTTAGCACCTTTGCTCATCACAAATGATCCAGCCTCTTTGGTTTATGAATGCTCTAAAATAGTAAGGATAAAATGACCTTGCAAAGCAATCGATGTATAAGTATAATCAGTCAATTTAAATGTTTACCAACATGTTTATGGACTATTTGATTGACAGCTACTACTTGCAATGGCCATTTTCAATGCTGGCACTGGAGGGGGTATGCATGTGGTCAGGCTTTGTCACATGCACCTACTATGTATGGAAGATCAAGGTACAGACACACACACACACACACACACACACACACACACACACACACACACACACACACACACACACACACCTCCATGTTCTCCATTAACGATAAGCACCTTACCTTAAAGGGTCAGTTCATCCAAATGATATAATAAGAGATATTCAGCACCCTGTAAAATGTAAGATATAACTTTTCTTTGTGTTGCTTACAGCATGAACATTTTGTGATTTGAAATAGTCAGCAGCAATATCTCTCCCCAGAAACAATGCCCCTGTAAATATTGATGAACCAAAGCATAGTTGTGATTGGAAAGTTTTTAAAATGTAATTTCTCAAGTCTAATCCACAATCACACCACTGTATTAGCATAACAAAATTAAGGTGTGGACTCAAAACCTGGCTAAATAAACTACAAATATCTGTCTGCAGATACCAGTTTCTTTGATTTGTCATTTGGATGAATAGACCTAATTAAAAAGGACAGATCAAACTGCTCAACTAATGCCTACAGCTATAGAGTCAAACTTAAAATCAAAACACCAAATGGCACATTTGACTAGTCATGTATTAACCCAGGGACCTCTTATGTTAAGATCAGGCAGAAAGACATATGCCTCTATGTCTCACCATGTTTTAGGTCCAGCGTATAGAGAGAACCTCTCAGCTGTTTGTTCGTCGCCTCTATGAATCTGCTTTCATCGACCTGTCTCTGCTACTCAACACCAAGATGAAGGTGCCCCGGGCCAAGAGCCAAGAGAGGTGAGAGGCGTCTGAGAATACAGTTCCCTCTGCAGTTTCCCCATAGACATTGTTTTGATGAAAACATTTGATGATCTAGAATCAACAACAACAAAATATAAAGTTTCATGAATTATAAAAATACCTGTACATGCAAATGTGGTTGTTGTCTGAAATAACTGTCACCTTGGGTCCTTAACAGTCGCCAGGCGCAACAAATAGATCAAAGACTGTTTCCTAGACTGCTGCTGAGAGACGTTCATGGTCACATCGTGAATTGTTTAAAGCTTCTGCTGAAAAACCTCTCCCTTTCCCTATGTTCTCCTTTACAGTCAAGATGACAAGCAGAAATGCGTGATCTATCTTTGTGCCACCATGTGGCACGAGACCTATGATGAAATGCTGAAAATTCTCACCTCCATGTTCAGGTAAGAGACGCTGTTACTGCAGACACCTATGCGTAGCAGCATCAAAGAAAAATATGCAAGGGCTTTAAAAACACTTGTTTTAAATGGTAAACTTCAATATACTTTAAGTACTTAGGTGAGTAAACTTTTTACTCGTATTGTTATAGTTGTTTTTTGTGGTTTCAGGTTGGACCGCTATCGAGGTGATCCAAATGAGGAACACAACGATTGTTTTGACTTTGAGTGTCACATTTATGTAGACGATGCCTACATGAATGAGAAGGAGACAAAAAAGAGGCTGGTTAACTCTTATGTCACTGACTTGATCCATGTTGTCATTGAGGTGTATAGGTGAGACTACCTATCCATTCACTGTCTATCTTTACATGTATCCATCCAACCATCTATCTATCCATCCATCCATCCATCTAACCATCCATCCATCCATCTTTTCACCTATCTATCTATTTTTACATGTATCCATCCATCCATCCATCCATCCATCTATCTATCTATCCATCCATCCATCCATCCATCTATCTATCTATCTATCCATCCATCCATCCATATATCTATCCAACTTTTCACCTATCGATCTATCTTTACATGTATCCGTCCGTCCATCCATCCATCTATCTATCCAACTTTTCACCTATCTATCTATTTTTACATGTATCCATCCATCCATCTACAGTGTGCAAAAAAGTACACGTCCCACCGTCCGGGACGTGTTATTTACAATATCGGACAAGTAGATCTTTCAATTGACTTGTCCGGCGGACAAGTGACGCTTTTCGCCCTGATTTATTGACAAATTATTGATACATTCAGTTTACAAAAGGTAGAACTCATTCACAAATTGTACGTGTCCGCCATTGTTCGTTTAGAAATGTTAGTTTCGGTTCTGCTTGTCGATTCCTAAGGAAATGCATCTCGCCGCTTTCTGTACAGTTAGACGGGGGCGGGGCGGAGCGGGGTGGGAACAAATAACAATTGTCCGGTACCGGGATTAATAAGAGTTGTGAGGACAGGAGGCGAGGCTGAGCCCCGCGGACCGCAGCTCTCTCTCTCTCTATGCTCCGTATCAGCTGATCGCTGCGCGGTGCAGCTCAGCGTCTCTCTCTCTCTTTCTACACACAGCGGATCCGCAGCCCGTTTAACAGCCTCATCTTTGTCAAACTTTCTTATGTTCTTTCTCTAACACATAATGAAGGTTATTAAGCGTTTTAACTCCTATGTTGTTAATATTGACCGCCATTTCCTTTATGAAGTAGCCTTCCTGTCTGTGTCCTCGCGCTGTCCTCACATCCCCGGACCCCCAGACTCGGAGGAGCACAGGGATGTTAGTATTGTTTATGAAGCAGGGTATAGAAAGTACATTACTGAAATGAAAATACTATTTATTTACTTTTACAAACAGTGAGCAGCTGGGCAGCTGCAGCATGTGTATTGCAGGCAGGGCCGCCCCTGGCCAGCTTGGGGCCCCAAGCAACATTGTGAGATGAGGCCCCTCCCCCAACCGACAGGAGTGAACTTTATTTTTTTTTCTCGAAACAAAGTAGGCTAATATAAATATAATTCCTGTTTATTATTATTATCAACACTTTTTTATGCAGTGAGGTAAATGGTTGTGCATGTATGTAGTTCAGTATGCGTTTACAGGTGAATACGTCTGCATTTCCTGCCAAATACTATTCTCAAAAAGATTAAAATATAATGAATGCAAATAAACAACTTCTATTAATAATAGCGGCCCTGATTGCAGGACATGTGTAAGCGTGCAAGCGTCTTTGAGTTGTAGAAAAGCACTAGGCCTCTAGGCTATACATCTAATGTGTCATTATTATTATTATGATTAGGTTATGTCCTATGTGTTGGACATGTGTGGTTGGACTCTGTCTCACAGGCAGGTTGCAGTGTAACATCAAAGGACACTGGGCCAACTGTACATTCTCAAACTGCACCACTTAGAACTAACTAAACAATGCAGAGATTATTTGTATACAATTGTATTCAATAACCGAAATAAATTAAACAGTATGAAGTGATTTGTAAATAGGAATACAGATTTGACTTAATGTTTTCATAAATATATTTTTCTCCCAGTTTTCATGGGACTTATTTACCCTCTCAAAGAACCGGAATCGAGAAACAAAAATAACCGGAATCGAAAAGCAGAACCGGAATCTTTCAAATCCAAACGATACCCAACCCTATGTGTGATTAGTGCTGCGTACCGGTACGCCGAACCGGTACTGGACTTGTAAAAAGTTTCGGTTCAAGTCCGGTTAAAACCGGAACGTCAGGAACCGGTACTTGGACTCGCAAAAAAACTAGCACTTACGTATATTCTGGTGTCTGTGGTTATTTAAACATTCCCTGATAAACGTTATTCAGCGTCAATAAATGAGTGCTAATCCCAGTGTGCTCAGTGTACAACATCACATGTCATTTCACCTTCGATTTACGGTTTGAAAACGTAGAATTTCGCCACATGCTAATGCTAACCGGAAGTGAAGAATTTTCAGAATAAAAGTTTTAAGTTAATAGTGTGAATTTTCGGTTTTTTCAGAATAAAAGTGATTTAAATTAGTGTTTTTAATTCAAAATTACGCCATATCAACATTGATTTTAATTTCTAACAGTATGTATTGTAGAGTTGTAGAAAATACATGGTGCACAGACAGTACAGTACACTCTGACTGTACAGTCACTAGAGTGTAGCCTATACTGTATATTAGGTGTGTAACAGTGTGATGCGTATAGTCTACTCTACACTCTACCTTTCAGCAACGTTTTAGGGATTTAGGCTCAGTCAGCTCAGGGACTGTTTGGTTACTTTAGTTTGGTAAATGAAATAAATGTTTGAACTTTGTAGTAGTTCACTGTAGTTGCTGTCATAAGTCATTTGTAGACTAAGTGGCACATTTGTACTTTGTAGAGAAATGTAGACACAAGTTGGAAGGGAGCACAATAAACCTGATGAGTTTGAATTTGAGTTGATTATGAGTTAATTTTCAATTGATAATTAGCTCACAATAAGTTCACTTTAGTTACTCACACAACTTGACACAAGCCATGGGTTCAGGTCCGGACTTATAAGTCCGGACCTGAACCTGAACCTCTGGACTTGAGTCCGGACCTGAACCTGAATGTGAGTCCAGGTACGCAGCACTATGTGTGATACAGTAAAATCTTACCGCTCACTTACGTTATCGGTGTCGTAAAAACCGTGGGAAAATGTAAAATACGATGGCGAAGAAGAAGATTCCAGTGGCCCCACATTTTTGTCCATTCTGGACAAGTGAAAAATGTATTCGGACAAGTAGATTGCCAAACTCACTTGTCCATGGACAAGTACTCTCTAAAAACTTTTTCTCACACTGATCTATCTATCTATCTATCCATCCATCCATCCATCCATCTATCCATCTATCTATCCATCCATCCATCCATCCATCCATCTATCTATCCAACTTTTCACCTATCGATCTATCTTTACATGTATCCATCCATCCATCCATCCATCTATCTATCTATCTATCCGTCCGTCCATCCATCCATCTATCGTTTCACCTATCTGTCTATCTTTACATGTATCCGTCCGTCCGTCCATCCATCTATCGTTTCACCTATCTGTCTATCTTTACATGTATACTATCCATCCATCCATCTATCTATCCATCCAACTTTTCACCTATCTATCTATCTTTATAACCAACAATCCATCCATCCATCCATTCAGGGTGTTTACCAACAAAGAAGCAGATGATGTGTCGATCATTGAGACCCCCTACGGTGGCAGGCTGATGTTTATTATGCCAGAAGGAAACATGCTCTATATTCATCTAAAAGACAAAGATCTAATCAGGAACAAGAAAAGATGGTCCCAGGTAATCCAAGTTTAAAGTGTGTCTTGGACAAATACACTTTTTAAATAGCACCAATGTGTTTGGACTTTCACAATCCACACTGTATGTGACTTTCAGATTATGTATATGTACTATCTACTCGGCTGGAAGGGCTACATCGTCAAGAACCCTCAGAAGATCACAGTAAGACTTTTCTAACTTTGTGTAAAAAGGCTATTATCTTTGTGTATGTGTATAAAGTATTCTAATATGTAATATATCATGTTTTGTCCAGCGCAAGAACAACCCACACAGAGACAGTATGATCTCTATGAATGGAGAGATTTTTCTGCTGCCTCAGCATGACAATGACTTCAAAAGAAAATTCATCTCAGATGACAACACCTACATCCTGGCTCTGGACGGGGACACAGACTTCCAACCCAAAGCTGTGATTCTGCTTGTTGACAGGTCAGTGACAGAGTAATTTGCAGTTGTTGTTCATGTTATTAATGGATATGCAACATTAAATTAAAACAAAGTAACTAAAAAAAAATATTTTCACTTACAGGATGAGGATGTATCTCAATGTAGGTGCAGCATGTGGAAGAATCCATCCTACAGGAATGGGTAAGTTCTGTATACAGTCGGTTGGTCTCTATACCAGAAGGTAAATAAGTTCAATCAAACAAAGTTCAATGTTCCTAAATACTCAGACTGATTTTACTTAAAGGGGACCTATCATGCAAAATGCACTTTTTGATGTCTTTTATACATAAATAGGTGTCCCCGTTGTGTCAGGGAACTCACGCAGCGTCAGAAAATAAAACCCTCTCTCTTTTCCTCCGTACCCAAATCTCTTAAAAACGGGGCTACAACCGAGCTGATCCAGATTTGCGTCCGACATGACGTAATATCGGAAATGTGGACCCACGGCACTATCAGAAAGTTGCTATCAGAAACAATGCCCGACTGTTTTGGACGTAATATGTTCGGTGTTTACATTAGCATTGCTAACACTCAGAGCTAACCTGTACTGGAGAGAGCATGTTTGTGAAGAAACAGGAAATACAAAGGAACTCATCTTGTGGTATAACCGGCAAGAGAGAAAGCCTTTGAGCTCCATACTGTTTCAGAAATAATCGTTGATAATCCATGATATAGCGTTTCATCACGGCAGTATTTAGTTTAGACAGTAGCTGCCGGGTCCCGCATGAGCTCAGCCCCCTCCTTTTTTATCAATTTCCTTTTCTTTTTTTTTTAAAGCTTTATACCCCAAATCAGCACTTTTGAAACAGGAAGTGAAATAGAGGGATATGAGGCATGGCTAGAATGGGTGATCTGTGAGGTATTTTGAGCAAAACACTTCATAGTGTGACGTTTAGATACTACTGGGACCCCAAAGCAGAGACTGACAAAAATAAAGTTTCAAAGAGTTTAATTAACAAGGTAATCCAAGGCAGGTACTGACGACAGGGAGCTTGGCTGGCCGTAGTAATCCAAAACAAAGCTGCGGGAAAACGTTCCCGACCAAAACTCAAAAAGAACTCCTTAAACATCTGCAACAGACTCCAGGCTGCAGAAAGGCACTCCGGACCGCGGGACAGCATGAAAAATACTCTGGCAAAGAAGTGAGGTGAGGGCCAGGCTCTTAAAGAGCAGGTAATCAAGTGAGTGGGGACAGGTGTGCCTCATCTGCAGCCAGGAGTAACCAGCCACGCCCCCCTGTCACACACCAGCCCTGCAGAGACAGAAAGACAGAGTAGTGAGGGGTAAAAGGGGCACACAACAAGTAAAACACAAAAACAACAAAAGCCCCATGCAAAACATAACACATAGACATGTTTTTTATATATATTTTATATATCTGAGACCTATGCTATTGCCTAAAAATAGCATGACAGGTGACCTTTAAAGTTGCCTGCTCTGTGCATGATATGTAAAGCCTTTACTGGAGCCTTTCTAGACAGTTAAGCATAGAGGAGTATCTATTACCCAGAATTTGAAACTGCAAAAGAAACCTTGAACAAGCTCTTAAAGGCTCTTCACATCAATTCATGGGTTGCATTATGTTAAATCTGTTTTATCCCTACCTTACAAATATTGGTGTGTTTGCCACTTTGCCTTATATCATCTTACAACTAACTATATTCAAACTTACGGGCAACATAATAAAAACTCATCAAAAACATTTTGGTTTTCACTGTTGCAACAATTGGGTGCCAAAATAACCCCTTACTTCACAGTTAGATGTGAAAATAGGCCCCTATCTCTCCAAGCTGTTTTAAACTGACGTTTCTCTGTTCGCTCACAACGAGCAGACCATCTCACAGCTGTTCGGAGGCAAAATAAAATGACGAAATTGCCAAATAAAAACAACCATAAATGTACTCAGCCAACTGCAGATATGCTAAATATTCACCCAACACAATAGGTGTATATGAATCTGACAAGTAATCAATAGGTGTTACAGGTTTAAAAAGTCCTGCTTAAGTTCTTAGCAAAGGTTCTGGGTGTTTCTCGAATGCGTAGGAGAGGGGCTGGTAAATATGTCTGTTTAAGTGTGAGGCTCATGTCTATCAAAAACCCAACATATGCTGGGATGGACTCCAGCCCCCTTATCCCTCAACATGACATGAAAGAGAACATTAAAGAAATAGGCATTTGGGAATGTTTTGAAAGTGTTGTCTTTCATTTCTCTAAGTCCTATGTCTATCTCTATCACTTTGTCATCCCAGGTCCCATGGTGTGGTACCAGAAGTTTGAGTACGCAGTGGGCCACTGGCTGCAGAAGACAGCAGAGCACGTGTTCGGCTCCGTGCTGTGCAGTCCAGGATGTTTCAGTCTGTTCAGAGGATCGGCCATAATGGATGACAATGTATTGAAAAAATACACAACAACATCCAAGAGAGCTTCGGAATATGTGCAATATGACCAAGGTCCGTTCTTGGACTAACTATTTTAAATGTGCCTTTTTATGTCTCTTTACCTTTATTCTTGAACATTTCAGTACCATTTCTCACGTGTCACATGTTGCTATGTTTGTAGGAGAGGATCGTTGGCTATGTACTTTGTTACTGCAACAAGGGTGGCGTGTTGAATACAATGCTGCATCAGATGCTTACACCAACTCACCAGAAGAGTTCAAGGAGTTTTATAACCAGAGGAGACGATGGGGACCATCTACACTGGCCAACACACTGGACCTTCTGCACAGGTTAGTGCACATTGTTAGTACTAAGGGGGCATCTTTCTCACTGAACTGATTTAAGAAAACATCTGAATTAAAATGTTCAATGTGATGTTTTAGATTGATATCTACAGACTATACATATTCAATCAGCTGTTTACTATGACACTATATAAACTACAATAATATTAACTTTTCTGTGGTTGTGACTTGAATTGCAGCGGTAAGGAGACATCGAAAAGAAACACATCCATCTCCGGGATTTACATCTTCTACCAGATGTTCACGGTTGGTTCCTCCATCCTTGGTCCAGCCTCTGTGACTCTCATGATAGCAGGTAGGTCTAGGTTATAACTCAAGCCCTTTTGTTTTCAGGGTGTTTGATTAACTGTTTCATCCATTTCCCTTATAATTCATATCATTTATTGTTGGCTAACATCTTGGAAGTCTGCCTTCAGTTCTTATAAAAACACACAAGGACTTTGCCTTCATTAAAACAGGCTTTATAATACACTGTGAGGTCTAGGAAACCTACGTAGTCCTGAAGGTCTTTCATTAATACATCTTTCTGTATTAATGACTTCTTCAAAGAGCCTGCATCTCTGTATCTCTTTCTCTCTTAGGTGCTTTTCAATTTGTCTTCAAACTTGCCGGTACAAATTCCATCATCATCGCAAGCGTTCCTCCAGTGTTCTACGTCATCATCTGCTTTACAGTCAAGTCAAATACCCAAATCACCATCGCTGCCATCATGAGTGTGCTGTATGCGTTCCTCATGACTGCATCCTTGTTTTCTATAATCGGTGAGTAAAATAAAAACATTTTATTTTTATTTTAATGCGCGCAACATTTTGTTTTAAATTATCCTTTGAAAATATATTTTAAACTTGCAATGTTTTTTCTGTAAAGCAACCTTGGGTCCCCTGAAAGGCGCTATATAAATCTAATTTATTATTATTATTATTATTATAAATGCAAATACACACATCAAATTCCCTTTGTAGGTGACATGGTGATTCAGGGCACCTTCCTGACCCCGACTGGTCTGTTTTTGGTTTCTATGACACTCATGTACGCAGTGACAGCTATACTACACCCAGAGGAGTGGGGTATGATTATATTATATTACTAAAATATGCGTTGTATTGTGTTTAATTTGTTCAGGTATGTTTAACAGCTGATGTTCAGTAATGTTATACATTTGTTTTCCTTTTTTCAGGGAATATTATCTACGGTCTGATGTATTTCATCTGCATCCCCAGTGGATATCTCCTTCTGACCATCTACTCACTGGTTAACATGAACAACGTGTCCTGGGGCACAAGGGAAACCAACAAGTAACGCACTGATCATTATTACAAGGAGTAGTGCTACTTTCTGCTGAAAACAATCATTTACATTATGTATTGATCTTCTAATGACTAATTCCTAGTTTAGGGTATTGAGCAAAGAGAAGCAGCAAACGTCCTAATTCATTCCTTATCATCCATTAATCTAAAGCCAATCCATTTGTTGATCACCTGATTTTGGATTACGCAGTCATGGTGATAGTTGTAACAGTAAAGATGACTGTCGGGAATGTAAACGTAGCATTCGAAGGAGCAAAAGCAGTAAAACAGTCCTACCAGTACAATGCGCAAAAATAATGGTAATTGTGTTACTATTATATATTATCTAAATAAAAGGGATGCTCCGATCGATCGGCCGCCGATCGGTGCTCTCTAAAAATGCAGATCGCGAGAGCCGATCGCATGACGTAGAATTATGAAGTAAAATACATGACACTTTTCTCTGTGCAAGCAAAAGCAAAAGCAAGCTCGTCAAAAATGGCTTCACCGGTCCGGCAGTATTTTAAGGTGTCCACCCACTCGATCGGATCGGCGATCGGTATCGGCCGATACTGATTCCGGCGATCGGTCCCAAAATTGGCGATCGGAGCATCCCTACTAAATATTGTGAAATTGGTCTCTGCTCAACATGCAACAACACTCCAAAGAGTTAACACCAATGTAGTCAAAGTGATATAAAAAACATTCAAATCAATCAACACTATTTGTATGGGATATTTAACATAATAAAGACGTACAAAGAAATATAAGACAAAAAAAGAAATACAAGTTGTCACTGTAAAAGTCACAATTAGACGTATAGACCCATATGTGTCCCATATGTGTAGAATTAGAATTCTACTTTTTAGCTTATTGATGACTTATCTGACAGATAAATGGAGGCAGAAGGGAAGTCATTAGTTTAAGTAATGCCAATCTGCATTCCCAATAACCACTTGTGTTATACATGTTACTGAATGTATGTTATTTCTAACTTTTCATTGTGTCTTTCTTTCAGGGGAGAAGCAGAAGTGAAGAAGAACCATAACATGCTGTGTGACAGAAACTGCAGACTCTGCTGTTGGGACATGAAGATACAGGTGCTTTTTTTGCTTAACAGATACTGACAAGCCTTCCATCAAATGAATATATGACTTCATTTGTTCTTGTTGCTTTACAGGTATCACAAGAAACAGAGAATCTGATGCTTCGTCAGGTCACAGGCCAGACTGCAGAGCAAGGCTCTCCTCTTCCCATCACCAGCCAGGACGCAATGGCTCAACAGGCCGCTGACACGGCTGAGGCTCAGGTGGAACTCATCTCCATCACAACCAAAGAAGGAGCTGAAAAGCCCAACAAGGCGGTGAAGCTGAACGAGGCTGCTTCCTGCAGCAGGTATTCATTTCTCCTTCCTCTCTTCTTATAAAAAAATATACTTGGTCACAACTTGGTTTCAGTCGATCTCATGGAAACCTGTACTGCCACCTACGAAATAAGCTTTTTACTAAATATAGGCCAAACCAAAGCTCGATACTGTGTTAATGACGATTATTAACACAGTATTTAGGGATAGGCAATATGGAGAATATCATTTTAATATTTGTGATCAAATATCTTTATATCGATGTTGCAACATATTTGTAGGGCTGATTACACAGTGAAATGTTTGATAAATAATTAGAAGTGAGATAGATAATATGTTGTGGGCATTAATAGGCAGAATGGTTTGGTGAAATTAGAAAATGACATCCCTTTAATGTAATGCCATCTTTTAAACCAGCAGAAGACACATAAGTGTTGATATCCGAAATCAAAGACTATATCTGTATAGTCTCGTATCACAATATCTAAATATTGATCAGCCCTAACCGCAATCCACAAAAACTCACCTCTACATGCTTAGATTTAGGCTAATCTGTCCTTCTAGAAGGATTAAAGCATACATACACTTGAATTGTGTAATCCATTCTACCAAACATTAACAACATGTGTGTGTGGCTGTGTGCAGTGATGACAGTTTTAAAAAAAGGTGCCTAACAGAGAGTGCATTCAACAAAGAGGATGATGAGGACGACGATGACGCAATGCATGCTGAACCAGAGGAGCTCCCAATCAAAGGTAAGAGGCCCCTTTAATGTGTATTTCTTCTGATAATTGCATAATGTAATTCATTAGGTTTGTATAGCATACAAATACTGACATTAATTAGCGTGTGTGTGTGTGTGTGTGTGTGTGTGTGTGTGTGTGTGTGTGTGTGTGTGTGTGTGTGTGTGTGTGTGTGTGTGTGTGTGTGTGTGTGTGTGTGTGTGTTTTTGTAGACTGGGTATTGCCGGTAAAAGAAGAGTTTTTGAAGAAACTGACATATGCCAACCTGAAGAGAAATCTACAACAACAAATACGGTAAATAATTAACATTACAAAGATAATTGCATGTTAAGCATACATTGTAAAACACTATATGTGCGTTTATGTTATTCATTACATGTGTTTGTGTATTTCTTGTGGCAGTCTCAAAACAAAGAAAAACAAAGAAACAAACTGTACAATATCAAAAAGGTAAAATGACAGTTAATTGTTTTGTGCTTTATTTGTCCTCAGATATGCGCTCCCTAACATAAGTGAAGAAGATGTGTGTGAAGAGCTGGTCCTTATGTTAATAGATACTCTCAATCAACAGCTTGGTACAGTGGGGCCTGAAGATATTCTGTCAGAAAGCCAGATGGAGGAGTTACAACACGCACTGGAAGAGCATGTAATAATCTATCTAAGAGGCTTTTTATTTTATGAAAACAAATCGTAAAAGAAAAAGAAGGAGAGAAGTATTGATTGATAATTAAGTATTGATAATTGATAAGTACTTCCCCTATCTCCCAGGCTCGGCGTATCCTTAAAACCAGTAGAATGGATAAATTGCAGAAGAAAGTTGCCATTGCCATAAAGAAAACCCTCACTGCACCGCAAGTGCGGAAACTTGAAGAGGTAAGACGCTGTTCGTCCCCGGGTATGTGAGCGGAAAATGCTGGAGAACAGGTAGTTAATGTTACTGTTGGCTTTCTACAGATGTACAAGAAATAAGCTAAATAGGTAATGTACTGCTACAACAGTTTAGACCTAACAGAGAGGGTAAGGTGATAAACACGGGAAGATGTACATTTTTGGATACTAATCAATAATTACACATTTACTTCAACTTTTGCAAATATATTCCTGACAATATGTGTGTGTTGTGTGTGTTTAGGGTGAGCAGGACTTCTGGAACAAGTTGATTGATCGCTACTTGACACCTATTAATGATTCTCAAGCACATAAGGATGAGGTCACCAGAGAACTCAAGTCACTACGCAACAAGGTCAGCTAACGTCATTCAATGTTTATGCAAATGTGTCTCTTTTTTTGTGTTTAATACATGAATGATGTCTGTACTGATAATGCACTGCAGAGACAGTTTATTTCCAAGTTTTTCAAAACTACAAAAAGGCGACTACGACCTAACTTAGCCATTTTAAATTGATGGAACTAAATTACTTTTTGTTAAAAAGTCTTAGGAGTAAAACTTTTGTAATGATCCTTCCCTTCAACAGGCAGTCTTCCTGTATTTCATGATCAACGTGCTGTGGGTCGTAGCTACCTTCTTCCTACAGGCCATTGGAAATGATGTAATCAGCATCAAGATCCCTAAATACCTTCCGAACGGGACTGCATCTGGAGAGATCCTCAAGGTTTGGACAGACACGCAGATACAGTTTTGTATGCATGTGCTGCAGATAAAGAAAAAGTTAAAGTAGGACGGTTGCATATTTTGAATGCTGCAGCTTCTAAAGGTTATTGCCATTCCTCTCATGTTCTGTTGACAGGTGGAGCCGCTCAGTTTGATGTTCCTGTTGTCTTTTGCTGTTCTTCTCTTTGTCCAGTTTGTGGCCATGTTATATCACAGGTAAGAATCGACTTGTGTATTTGCAGCAAAAACACAGAAATCCCTTTACATTCAGTTTTCATTGTTTTGCAGCTGTAATATCAGGCTTGTATTTGACAGCTTCACAGCTTACTAACAGACTGACTTTGAAAGTTAGGCGGAGAAATCCATCAACTTTCAAATACTGCAGGTTTGATTCTGTGGCAAAGAAATGCCAATGTATTTATAGGCTGGATAACCCCGACCATAAACAGGGACATTTGGATAAATACATTGCTAACTTATAAAGAATTATTAAGACATCTCCTGTTGTTATTTTAAGTATTGTAAATCCATTTCCTCACACTCCCATATGATCTACTCGTTTCACCTTGGTGTCTCTCTTCGCAGAGTCTACACTCTGATCCATGTGGTGTCCTATCGCAGCTCAGAGAAAGACTACAGACAGAAGGGGATCAAAGACCCGGTAAGCAACACACATGGGAATGGGAATTTGATCTTTAATTAGAATGGTCAGGTTAAAGACCGACATAGAATTGATTATATAAAAAAGGCACAATTCCACTTGAGACCCTAAACATAACTTTATAAAGAAAGAAAAGCAATGCTCTTGTCAAAATGAAATCAGAAAGATTAAACCATGATAACAAATGGAAACTATAACTAACTTCAACATAAAGGATAATATAAAGCAAGCAGATGATTCTAAGACAGCTAAATGATGCTTCAAATAAAAATAATACAGTAAATATGATATACGCACGTTTTGAATCAAACAAAGTACAGATCAGTCTTGACTAATTAAGTGAATACAATAATTACAGCGATAACGTTTCAAAAATTAATAAACCGGTAGATTATGGTAGTGTATCTCCTATAAAAAATAAAAATACAAGTGACTCCACACATGACCAACACATAACAGCTATCTCCTTGTAATAAATGCAGTATTATTTGGGAGTGTAGTTATTAAAAGGTAATTCATTATTATAAAAGGAAAACCTAACAATAAAAAGGATGATACAAATCCAATGAGCAACCACCAGACTTCTGTTTGAAGTAAAATAAGTTACAAATCAAACCCAAACAAACTTCAGCTCACCTGATCAATTGAGACAACCCATCAGACAACAGTGCTGGAAATTACATTTCAAGTAATGTAGGCTACTAAAGTACAATTTTGAGCTACTTGTACTTTACTTGAATTATTTCCATTTTATGCTACTTTGTATTTCTACTTCTCCACATGTCAGAGGCCAATACTGTACCAGTTACTTTGCAGATTCAGGTCATTAAAAACATTTTTAAATGGTGATATATTATTATTATATGTGGGTTAAGCTAGCCAGCAGGGTATACCGTAATTAAATGTACCTCTACCAGACACAATATTCAAGTGATGAACACAATAATGTATCAATCATGTAAAATGCATGTGTAATATATCATTCTGAAATGGGTCATTCTGCATAATGAGTAGCCTACGGGATCATTTCAGTTTGGCACTTAAAGAATATTTTGAGAATACTGTTTTGTATGTAAAAGAGTATTTCTATGCTATTGCATTGTTACTGTTATTTATACTAAAGTATGAAGAGAGGGGGTCTGTTTGACTCACGTAGCCTACCTGTTACAACAAGTCGTTGTCCTGTCCTCCACGGTGGTAAAGGGTCCAGAAAGTCTCTATTTCCCACTTTTACAATCTTGACTGATATATGTTGAGTCTCCACGTCTTCCCTGTCATGTTCATCAATTTTGTTCTCCTAAATTGTCCCGGGCGTAGGTCCAGGCAGATTCCAAAAAAATGTTGACACGGTTTTATTAAAACCGTTTATTTTAAGCCGTTCAATTTAAGACCGATTGATTTCCAACTAACTTTTGTTGAGCTAGCTTAAATAACTAGTCTCGCTATTAGCGCCGCAGGAAAAGGTGTTTTCCTGGTGTTAAACACTGTTTACTACCCGGTTTGTTTCATTGTAACTACCTAGGTAACTTTTATTTATGAGGCCTCCCTTCTCAGTTTTAAACCTGTTGAAGTGCTAAACAGTAACGGCTCCATATGGGTTTCTCGAGGCGTTAAGTTACTAATCAAGGGATGTCAACTTCACCTGCGTGACTTTACGTAAGCACTGCACGACCACTTCTACAAGAGTGCAATACCACCTGACCTGTCACCACGCAAACTCAATTGGTGAGTAAGTATTCATCACCATACCATACGTTGCAATCCAGTGGGCGCTGTTTCAATTAATTTATTATCCTTGATACGAGGAAAAGTGCAATAGGTAAAATAAAACAATATAACATAATATAAAATATTAAACAATAATCTAAAAAGAAAGTTAAAAGAATACCTTGTACATAAACACAAACCTGTGAGAGAGGGGTTTTAAAATTGGTTTGGAGATTTCCTGTAAGATTACCTCGGGGAGGTAAGGTTGTATTATTTAACAGGGAAAAGGCGATTGATTGAGAAATTCATGGAAAACTGAAAATATATCAGAATCTGACAGTTGAGAATGATACTGAAAGTATGAGATTTATAAAACATTGATAGGCCCTACATTACTTATTTAAGACCAGTGAGAGTTTTAAATACTTTTAAATTCTGTATTTTGGTCCAGTGGTCTCCAATCTACGGGGTCAGGCCCCCTCTAACATGGGTGGATTATGAGATAAGGGGCCCCTGTGCACATTTAGTAAAATATGCTGGTTCCTTTTTGGTCTTTTTTGTTGTTCTGGGTTTAAAGGCCAATTGCAACAGTCTACATACTCAAATTTCTAAATCTTTTCAAGATTCACTCCTATCAATGCAGTCTAGGTTAAACCCATGAACACAGAACCATATTTCTCTGATTAGCTTCCACTTTAATCATTTCCATTAAAATATGAGTATATCTTAAATAGCATAAATTGCAGCTGTCTGTGGTCATTTTCATTAAAAAAAAAAAAAAAAAAGCTCACATCATCTGCTGACAAATCTGTATTTCAAAAGGTTTTGACTCGCCAAATATATAATTCAAAAAGTTGTGCTGATTAGAACAAAAGCAATAATCTTGGTCAAATGTCCAAACATTTTAATCCAGACTTTTCCTGCTGTAAACAATATAGACTATGAATACGAAAAATATGAGGTTTATGTTTTTGTCTGACTTCTTGTCACCTAGGAGCTTACCGAGGATGAATATTGCATGACTCTGGAGAACCATTCCGCCACGGGACTCACCTTTACTGTTGATGATTTGTAGTCCATGACAACCAACTGTCACAAGTGAAACCCAGCAACCAGACAGCATTTCAAATGCAATACATATTAAAAACTAAACAGAGTGAACAGGAAATCATCTTGCATTCAGCAGTAAGTCTTGACTGGCACAAGGGAAAACAATTGTAACAAATCCAACGAAAAATTGTTTGACATGTTAAAATGAGGAAATATGTGAGTTAAGGTTTTACAAAATGTGATATTAGGTTGGAGTGTTTTCATTGATCATGTGCTTCATTTCATGGTATTTTCTTGTTTAGATTTATTTATTGCATTTAAGTGTGGTGGAAAACATCGACTAATTGAATATCCTTAAACTAAATTTGTGAAGTTTGATGAATATTCTTTTTTTTTTCTTGCATGCCTGTATCAAAATCATTTGATTTAGAATTTTGTATGTGTTATTTGCACATAATATATTGCAAGAAATACCCTGAATTGTTTCTAGTGTAATTTATAGCTTTGTGTATTTATGTATAGCCTTTTAATAGTCAGAATAGTATCAGTGTTTATACTGTATGTAAACCAATTGGAAAGATGCACTTTAGAGGGATTGAATTGTACAGCAAAGGTTTATGTTAAACTCACTTGAAAGCTTCTGAATTGATTGAAATGAATGTGTTGTAAAACATGTTAGCAATAAATGCATTTAAAATTTGTGGCGGATATTCATCTTATCCAATTAACATGATTTGTAATGTCTTTGAATAGATACAAAAAAGATTAGTTTTAACTGTTGAGACAGAAATGTAATTAACTCACTTCTCTATGGGGTAAAGGGTTAGAAAATCATATTAGGAAGCAGTTCTTAGTTTCCCCTTGGTGTTGTGTACTCCTGTGGCAGTTTTAACTGCTTATCAATAAATTGATAGTAATTATGCATGCACTAATAATTGCATCTTCTTTAAGTACTATGCTCACACAAGACGTTCACATTGAAATTGATACTTTAAACATTCATGCATGTGTATAAGCATATTTGAGACCCATTTCAAAGAATAAACACAACCTGAGTTGACCTTTTTTTAATGAATGGAAGCCGTAGACACAGTTATTAAATAGAGGCAATTGCAAAGCAATCATCCAACACCTCTTTTGAGAAAGAGGTTTCAGCCGAGGGTAAGGCAGCAATCCAACACCGAGTACAACTGTAAAGGTTGACACCCATTTTGTCACTTTACTCTGAGGGTGCAGAGCAGAAACTGTCTGCAGGACTACACCTTCATGACATTAACAGAGCGATTTAGTGTAGTCATGTGACAAGAATCACAAGAATACACGTTCTTAGGTCATAATAAGGTGCTTTATATTTTGGACAAAGGCTTAAATCTGATTGCTGCCACCGTTACCAAAACACCCAGTACAAAAAGTCACTTTTACTATAGGTGGATTAGGTAATGATTCAATCTATGACATTCAAGACATATCATGTGAATTATCCGATACATCAAGTAAAAATGTCATGACCTACAGCAGGTACCATCCACAGAAGCACTGTGCATGGAGCTTATTTGCAACCTTTAAATATACTCGTATATCTCCTATGTCTCATGTAATTGATCTGCAAAGGGTTTTCTGCTGTCAATATACTGTATCCAAAAAGTCTAATTTTAAATCAGAAAGAAATGGCTACATAGACAAAGGAAAACGTGCAACGTTGACTCTAGGGGAAATTGGTAATTTAATGTACTGTATTATGAGAGTTGTGAATATTTGAGAGCTAACAATTCAGCTCGTGTAGTGATGGTGAGTCATTGATCCCCTCACTGACAGCCAATAAAAACCCCTGCCAGCCCATGTGAGTGACAGTCAGTCTTATCAGTCCGCAGGTTGGCTTTTCAATAATCAAAAGCTTCACTGAAGTCACGTTTGTGTGTTCCTCTGGCGCTGCTAAAGCCCCCACCGCCGCCGCTCCTGAAGCCACCGCCTCGGCCGCCGCCTCCCCCGAAGCCCCGCCCCCTTCCGCCTCTAAAGCCTCCTCCTCCTCGGTTACCGCCGCCGTACCCTCTATCGCCACGGTTATTCATCTGCTTCTCCTCCAAATCTGGGAGCTCTACGGCTATAGTCAGTTGCCAACGACGACCATCTTTCCAGCCATCCTGATACAAGGTAAAGTAAAAAGCAGGATGTTAGTCAACTTCAGCAAGAAACACTGTCAATAATTCCGATGAAATAATTACATTAACCTTTTTTTAGTTTTTTTTATACAATACAATTGAGCTCTGAAGCGCCACAACTTCCATATATTTATAATACACTGTTCTTCTGTTCATTTAACATATGTCCTTATCTATATAACAATATTAAATATTAATATTAAAGGTGGGGTAGGTCATTTTGGAGAAACCAGCTCGAGTGCGCTAGAATTTGAAAATACACAGCCGGAAAGAATCTGCCTCTTCCTCACAGAGCCCCTCCTCCAACACACACGATCGCGCACACGACCAATGAGGGCACGAGATAAGTTTGTGCACAGATGGAAGGCTGACAGGCAGGTAGGCCATCCAGTTATTTTAGCCGGGCCGGCTCAGATGATTGGTCGTGCTTTTTACAGCACCACGGCTTCCACAGATGACATTTTTTTATGGATTTTTTGTCAAAGCACTTAAAATTTTCATTGCTATCGGGATGTTAAGAGCATTGCATGGAACATAACTAAAAGTGTATCTCATGCCGGTTTCTCAAACTCACCTACCCCACCTTTAACTGTAATGTATAGTACGTAATTCTACACTATTTTATGAGTATATATTTTTCTTATTCCTACAACTTACTTGCGCCATTATGTCTATTGCAATACTTTATTTATAGTTTTTTTTGTAAATCTTCATCTATTGTTTAACGAGCCTGGGACTTTAATGTTTATTGCCAAAACTCCACTGTAGTTATAGTGGATATGACATAAAGCATATGAATCTTTGCAGTACCCATGTACATTTGAGCGGATAAATATTGAGCTACATTAAATCATCTAGTTTGATACATATCTATTATTCATATTTTCCCATGGACTATTTGTCTTTACCAATTCAATCTAGAATACACTATAAACAGTCCAGTGCACATATTGAACAGGGGAGTTTTCACAGTTGTTCTCACCTGCATCTCCTTGACTTTGTCAGCTGGGATATCAAAACAAACTCCCTGTAATAAACAAAATAAAAGACAAACAACAGGCATTACAAATGTACTCTTTGATAACATATATTTTTCTGTTTACATGCTGAGAATAAAATGTTGAAGACACATAAAACATACTCTTCCTAGTACAGGGATTTTTCAAACCGCTATCTTCATTTCGAGGCAGCATCGGAAAATCTGACAATTCTCAATAGCTTCCATACATTGTGATCCGGAATTTAAAAATACGTATGCAACAAAGTCTTTAATTCTTATATGAGCCACATATTTGTGTGTTTACATACCAGTTTGCCTTTGAGGAAGGTCATTCCTCGTACGTGTTGCTCGAAATTCTCCCCAAGCTGTTCTTTGATGCTTTTCCAGGCGTAACCGAGATTATGCATCTCCTGAGAACAAACCATCTGCATAGTGGCGAAACCCTGAAAAAACAACAAATGAAAGCTCAGCGCAAGTTCAATCAGGAAGACCAAGCTCTTCACTCATATTACATGTCATTTCAATTCTCTCTCCTCCCTCATTAAGTGATCGGGGGCGTCGCTCCTCTCTCCATTCTCACAAACCTATCGCTGCACCCGCTAATCCCTTTAAAATCTGCTCTTCCCTCTTGTCAGCTGTCATTTTCAGGTGGCAACCCTCCTCCACCCCTTTCGCCTCCCGTCTCCTACAGAGCCAAGTTAAACCTTCTCCCTTCAGACCGGTCCCACCTACTTATCACCACCACCAGTGTCTAGACCCCGGGGGGTTTCATCGGAGCGGTTCTTCCCCCCCCGAATGATTATCCTGCAAACTGGGGCCTAATCGTCAAACACCATTCCATTTTTATAATTCTGGCAATCATTATTACATTCATATTACGTGTCCCAGTAATAAACATGTATTCCATACATCAACGTCTCTCCTGATTGAATTGGGGTTAGACAGCACTTAGAAAGCATAAATAATTTATGACAGATTCTAAGTTGAGGACAAGCTCAACATTTTTAGGTCTGGAATAACATGTAATGGGAGTGTGAAAGCGCTGCTGCAGTCTGAATCATCCTGCTGTTTTAGGAAATCCTGTGCAGGGTAGAGATGCTGCAGTACTTTTTCAGTTTACACGTCAATCCTTTAAAAATATGCGTTGTCTGGCAATGTTTTCAATGCGAGCAGTGGCTGCTGTTAGGGCTGCACGATATATGGTGTCGTGACGATAATCGCGATATGCGCAATACTCACATCGCGTGAGATTCTTTTAATCTTTTATGTCTTAGGACTTGCGATATTAAGTAGGCAAATTAACTCAAACACGTCATGTTACAATTATTTTGCTGCTTGCTACAAAACGAAAACTTGCGCGGCTCAGGGGTACTTGAGTGAGTGACGTGCAGCCTCTGCATGGCCAGCAAACCACCAATCACAATCAAATCTCCAAAGCAAACGGACGGTGATTAAAGGTAAAAACACTGAATAAAGTAGATTCATGTGTTTCTCCAGGGCAGTTCGGCGCTGCTAACCGAGCTAGCTCAGCTTGTTGCTCTGAAAACTTAAGATCCAGACGTCCGTGACTAAAATCCTTCATCCGGTTAAATATAGTAAAAAAACAAACAATTGTATAGCATTGAAGTTCAAGAAAGGATGGTTTGCGGGGGAAAAAAACGTTTTTTTTCTTCAATTCCTGTATGTTTTCATATCGCACGGGGAAACAAAATCGCAATGTCAGTTTTTTCCAATATCGTGCAGCCCTAGCTGCTGTCATACAGTTAACAGGTCTAGATTTGTTACCTTACTTCATGGTAAAGCTTTAGATGTGTAGGTTGTTTAAGGTGAGAAGAAAACCAAACTTACAGCATCAGAGTTTAGCAGTGACCGCTGCTCTAGATTTGTGGCTCCAGAAATGTGAGCCAGAGCAGCAGCAAGTGCATCGACGGCTCCTCTCTCCTCGATCAGCTTCTCCGCCGACGCTTTGAAGTACCCGATGGCTGTAACTGGGACCGAGTCCAGAAGCCTGGACACAATACAGAAACAAACTTAGAACTATCCAATGATTAAGATTTGTTTAAAGTCTATGTAAGCATTGTAAGTTTCCCAAATCCTGATAGAAGTCAGTATTATTAACCAAACGTCATGTCTAACGCAAAGTCTAAAGTTTCAAATAGTAATCACAGAAGTTTTAAACTTCTATGTGTATACGGTTGCACTGGGCTCTCACACAGTCACACTACAGAATGGCTTACTTGACGGCATCCTTGCTTGATGACTTGATGATCTCGTTGGCAGTGGGAACGCCGACTCTTTTGAATGTGATACCCTGGAATAATACAAAATAAAAAAGGTTGATACTTAATCTAAAAACATCTGAAGTACAGATTGCATAGAATATCTGAATATCTTTGTCTACAAAATGTGCACAGTTTTCAAAAGCAGCATCCTCCTCAACGCTTGCTTCTCTAATAAAAAAACCTATCCCTTCTTTTATATCTTCTCTACTTTTGATCCCCCCTTTCTTCTATGTTACACATCCATCCCCAAAAGATGTAATTGAACGCATTGTTTTTGAAACATTTCAGAACCACCAAAACCCTTCACTCTCATGCCATTCTTGTCTTTTACTTTTTTTTTTTAAAAAGACACTTACTGCTTTGTTTTCCACGTAGCGCAGCTGGTCCTCCTCTTTCCTCTGGTAGAAACAGATGCAGACTCCGGTCATGCCCGCTCGGCCCGTACGTCCTGAACGGTGGATGTACGACTCCACATCCTAACCACCACAGAGAGAGAAACACTTTCAGAACTGGTAAAGGAGGCAGCCGTTAATGATTCATATTTTATGCAACACCATTAATAAGAAAGTGTGTTGTTAACATTAAGGCGGCAAGGGATATTTTTTTATTAACAAAACAATGTCAACTTTTTGCATTACATTTTATTTTATTATATGTTGCATTGTTGGAGGGCTCAGGTCAGAAGAATTTGATTGCCATTTCTACACTGTAACTTTGTGCATATGACAATAAAACCTTTGAATCAACTTGCATGATAAAAACATTGCAAAAGAGTGAAAATCTGCACTTGGGAATGTTTTGATGTTTTTTTGAGTATCGATTAAAATCTGCACCCTAAAACGTTGTACCTTTTGTGTTCAGTTCAAATGATCAATTAAAAACAACATTGTAAATAACGTCCCCAATAAAACAAGAAATGTGTTATATGCTGTGAAACTCTTGTAAATATCACACCTTGGGTGGAGAACACTGGATCACCAGGTCGATTTCAGGGATGTCCAATCCACGGGCTGCAACGTTGGTAGCAACCAGAACCTCAAAAACGCCATTTCTGAACCCCTTCAGCGTGATCTCCCTCTGTTTCTGAGGAATATCCCCGTGGAGGGCCTGGCAACTCTGATCACAAAATAAAATAAGAAATGAAGCACTACACATTTGCTTGCTTATTCATAGTGGTAATTGCTGAATTGACACATCAAAGACTCAAAAATATAAGAAGAAAGGGATAAACAGTAGGCAGATAAACTGGTAAACAAATGAATGAAAAGTGTTTTGAATGAATTTGACTTTTCAAAAACTGTTCTGTGGCCCGTATAAGCATTTCAGTGCCCGTGTCTACCTGTTTGATGGATGCATCTAAGGAGTATTCGTTGGCATCTTTCTTTGTCTCACAGAACAAGATGGTTTTGCCATGGGTGCCGCTGTAAACCTGGATCACATCACCGATCACGGCTGCTCGCTGAGACCAGTGGCACGCTATGGCCAGATGCTACAGAGGAAAGGACACGGGAAGAAAAAAGGAGTGAAAGAAGGGAGGAAGAAGAGATAAATATAAAATCATATTTGTTGAGTTGATAAGAAATACAGCAATCTTATCTGCAAATTAACTTTCATGGATAAAAGAATAATTAACCGTTTTAATTAATATGACCATCTCTGCTTACAAGCATCTTTACAAGAACTGAGACTAAGAATTAAGGATGCTTTACCGCTTGCTATATTGCACCTCAGCCAGCTTCACACACTTACCTCTACAGTTGTGGCGGCTTTCTGTGTGCTCTTGCCGATCAGATCCACATGTTTGCATTCTGGTCTCATGTATTTCTTGGCAACCTGGTATACCCAGGCGGGGCAGGTGGCCGAAAAGAGAAGAGTCTGGGGGTTGGAGGGGGAGTCTGGAGAGGAGCACACACACTCAGGTTTTTACTAACTTTACATACAAACTTTAATGAATTTGTTATCTACTTTAACATATATGATACACAAATCCAAATTGTAACACTCCTTATACACGAGGGCTGAATAATGAATAAGGCTTTTAATAGAAATTACAGCATAAACGAGTGCAAAAACCAAATTGCAGGAGGCAAGTTATCTTATAAAGATTTGACTAAATGTTATCAAAATAATATCTTGCAAAATAATTGTAATGTGTTTTTTCCTTATCATTGAGGCCTATACACATATATGAATATTAACACTCATTGAAAAACATTCACAGATTTACTTTACCTTTCTCATATGATGAAGACAAAATTTCTTCAACCTGTTCAGTAAAACCCATGTCCAACATCTGGTCCACTTCATCGAGAACAACGTGTTTCAGTTTGGAGAGGTCCAGTCTTTGGTTCTGGAGATGGTCTTTGATGCGACCAGGGGTGCCAATCAAAATATCGATACCATTACGTATTGCTTCAACTAGACGGGAAGAGAGTAGAGGAGAAATTATTATTTTGATATGTGACAACCCAGAAACCTCCCTAAAACAAACAAAGAGATGAGCTGCTGTTTACAAGGCACAGTTGGCCATTTTCCATCAAATAAAAATGAAACGCCAAAAGTTCTTTATAACATTAAAACATAAAGAAAATGTATAGTTGATTTCATGTTTTTGACTGTCGGTTTTCCGAATTAATTCGTTTATGAACAAGACTTACTCTGTGGATTGTACGAGCTGCCTCCATAGAAACAGGTGAGAGAAAGTCTCTTGGTGACGTCTTTGAAGTCCTTAGCAACCTGGATAGCGAGCTCTCTGGTTGGAGTTAACACCAGGACCTACAGAGTGACAAAAAAAGAGTTTCGGTTATAGACAACACACATGAAATAGCATTGGTTGGGGTGTTTAGTGATGGGTGTACTAGTGTGTGTACCTTGGGAGCCCGGCCTCTGGCAGAATCCACTGGGTCTCTCTGGAGCTTCTCCACCAAAGGGACGGCAAACGAGAAAGTCTTTCCTGTTCCTGTTCGGGCCTGGGCAATTACGTCCTCTCCATCAAAGACAGAATCAAATGTTTTTGATTGAATGTCAAACAGGTAGGTGACACCCCGAGCTGAGGAAAGGATAGAAAGAGGTCACAGAGAGGGAGAAAAGCAGGAGACATGTTAATTTGATATTTTAGTACAATTTAAACAATCCCAGCCGCTCCAAAGCTCAGTTTGCACAACAAAGTACATGAAAAGAGCTGTGTCTAACACGAGTTAAAGCATTTGAAAATGGTGACCACCAAATGTTGAATGAAAATCTTATTCTTTTGAATGAACATCCCTTTAAAAGAAAAGAAAGTGTATCTAATTAAGATAGTTGCAACTCAATAGATATAATTGGGGTACATGGGAGTTAGAACAGGAGGAAAAATGTTTGCTGTGTTTTATAAAACTGGTATTTATTTTGAAAATTGTTTAGACAAAATTAAAATACTATAAAAAAGGTGCAGTTTTTTGGCAGAGCAATAAGCATGTCGGATTTTGGAAAAGTACCAGTACACTCGGGAATAAAAATATAAATACGTTATTTACCTTTTAGTTTATCTATGGTCACTTGGGAGATCCTGAAGTTGGAGAAGGCGCCTGCCTTCTGCTGCGGTGTCAACCCCTGGACAGATACACAAGTTAATCCATACATTCAATTTAATAAATCATGTTTCAATTTATTTGTGGGTCTTTTAAATGCTTTAACACATGCCAAGTAGTGAAAGGCAGGATGTTTTAAAATCCACCAATATAATATTACCGAACTAACCAACAGAACTCAAGCTTTTCCGCTTATCATAAATACAACGTGGCAGAGTAATCACACAGTAATGGTACAAATTTCCATCGTCTACTGGGAGGAGGCTAGTCATACCGTGTCTTTCTCGCTGTCGCTGGCTGAGTCGTCGCTGGAATGGGCCGGTGTCGGGATGGGCGTCTGGACGGGGGTGTTGGTGGAGGAATGTCCGTTGGTTACTGCCTCTGCTTTCTTATGCTTCTTTTCTTTTTTCTAAACCCAGAGAAAAACATGAACAAAGATGTTTTATAAAGAGGGGCAGAGTATTATCTTTGTAAACTGTTCACTGTTTTCCATGAGAGTTAACCCAAGGTGCCTCTCAACAAATAAGTGGATATGTAACAGTTTGCTGTCCATATATTTAAACTCTTTTTGGTTTAGAAACATAAATATAACTGCACATTTAAATCATACAGCACTGACCTCTGTGATTTCTTCAGGGTTTTTTTTTTTCTTAATCTTTTTTGGTGTTTCAACATCATCACAGATGCCGTTCATTCCTGTGTCTTCAACTACGTGTCCGATCGATTGGTCCAACTTGTCTTTTTTCTTTTTCTTTTTTGGTGCTGGAGGTTCACAGTCGAGGTCCTCCTGCTCTTCCTGGTCCTCCAACTGCTTCTTCTTCAGCTTCTTGCCCTCTTTGGTCTTCTTTTATTATAAACAGAAACAATAGAAGATAAATAGGTTTTAGTTAAAACAAATTCACTGCCTTATATGAACGCAAGGACAGAAATAAATTAGCAATTTGTTTCAAATCTCTTTGCCATTTTATCATCCTATTGCAATTTTGCTGATAAACAACTTCTGATTGTGGGTATGTAAGGTATAATTATCAATGGGCAGATAATATCAAAGCTCCAACGCTTGTTTCACTCCTCTGAAGTGCACTTTCAGTACATGTTGTGAGAGCTAGACTCAAATAAAGAGTACAATGAGGCATCCACACAGAATGTATTGTGCACAATGTAAAGTGAGCTAAGCTGCCAACTTCCCTTGTTGTTTTTAAATAAATAACAGTAAGGCAATATACATTACTTACCATTTCCACTCCTTAAAACAATAATGACTGAAATAGTTATACGGGCTAACTCAAATTGTAATACCTCAATTACTTTGAGGCCAGACTACAATAAAGAGTCAGTTTAAGGTGCAACTGTTTTTTGTTTTAATTAAAACATGTAAGCATTATACATAGCATGCAGTTATAAAACAAATGATCATTAGTAGCAGCGATCATTAACTTGAATATATAGTTGTACAGTTGTGGGCAAGTTGTTTTGTAAGCTTAACAGCTGACGAGCCCAGCTGAATATTACGTCATCATGTGGCGCCAACAGCGCAGATACACAAACAGATGTGCGCAGTGTGTTTAAGGCCTCCACCTTGTCCTTATATAGATCATTGCAGAAACACATGGGCTTGACATGTGATCTTATAGCTAGGCTAAGGAAGCGTCCCATGTTAAAATGAAGCAGTGGATTACATTAAGTTTATAAAATCACACCGCAGTGGTTTGTTTATAACATGTGGATGCTAGTGACGCTACTTAAACTGATCTGAACGTCGGTTTGCTAACAGCTAGCTAGCCTATGCTAGCACGTTGAGCCACATGTTGTCAACATGGAGTGCCGGGAGAAGAAGTCGCACGAGCTACGTGGATATTTAAGTCTGTCCGTCGCGACAGGGCACGTGCTGCTCACCTTGATGGGTTTAGCCTCCGCGACAGTGTCCACGTCGTCCTCCATGACTTGATCTTCACTCTCAAAGATGATTTTTATCGGCATTTCTCTTTCTGATGGAACGGCTCAGCGTGGACACACAGGCTAACCCTCGGGCTTGCGGATGGAAAGGAACGCGCAAGGCCGGGCGCGCGCTTGCGAGGAAGTGTGTTCACGAGCCTGACATAGATAGATATGCACCAGAAGCAAGAATATTACCGGTAATCAGCTGTGGAAGAAGTATTCATATGCCTAACTTGAGAACGAGTACCAATACATTACTAAAATACTTAATTAGCAAGTACAAATCCTGCATTCAAAAGTATTACCAGCAAAATGTAATTAAAGTATATAAATGAAATGTAATCAATGTGCAGAAAAAAATCCTTTATGTGTGTATATAATTATATTTATGCATGTGACATTTCTGGATACAATTGTTGCACCAAGTAGCGTTTTATTGTTGTACACAAACAAAGTTTTGATTGCTTTGTTATAAAATATTAAATTATTTTTGATTATTTTGTGACTTACATTACATTACATTGCATTTAGCTGACGCTTTTATCCAAAGCGACTTACAATAAGTACATTCGACCAGGAAGACACAACCTTGAAGAAAACAGAATCATATAAGTACATCAGGTTTCATAGAGCCAAACATTTCAAGTGCTACTCAACTGGCTGTAGATAAGCCAGACCTTTATTAGTATATAAGTGCTCTGTTAGCAGTTCTTTGTTAGTAATTCTATCAGTCGAAAGAGATGAGTTTTCAGTCTGCGCCGGAAGATGTGCAGGCTTTCTGCTGTCCTGATGTCAACGGGGAGCTCATTCCACCATTTTGGAGCCAGGATAGCAAACCCACGTGTTTTTGCTGATGGGAATTTGGGTCCCCCTCGCAGCGAGGGTGCAGCGAGTCGTTTGGCTGATGCAGAGCGTAGTGCACGCGCTGGGGTGTACAGTTTAACCATGTCCTGGATGTAGGAAGGGCCAGATCCATTCGCAGCATGGTATGCAAGTACCAGTGTCTTGAAGTGGATTCTAGCAGTTACTGGAAGCCAGTGAAGGGAGCAGAGGAGCGGAGTGGTGTGGGAAAATGTAGGAAGGTTGAAGACCAGACGAGCCGCTGCATTCTGGATGAGCTGCAGAGGTCGGGTGGCACATGCAGGTAGACCAGCCAGGAGGGAGTTGCAGTAGTCTAGGCGTGAGATGACGAGAGCCTGGACCAGAACCTGCATCGCTTTCTGGGTCAGCTGGGGACGTATCCTCCTGATGTTGTAATGCGTGTATCTGCAGCAACGGGTTGTAGCAGCGATGTTTGCAGTGAAGGACAGTTTGTTATCTAGGATCACACCCAGATTCCTTGCAGTCTGAGTCGGGGAAACAACAGAGGTGCCGATGTTGATTGTCAGGTCAAGAGTGGGACAATCTTTTCCTGGAAGGAAAAGCAGTTCAGTCTTGTCAAGGTTGAGCTTGAGGTGATGAGCAGACATCCACTGAGAGATGTCAGCTAAACAAGCAGAGATGCGTGCGACGACCTGGGTCTCTGAGCGGGGAAAGGACAGAATTAATTGGGTGTCGTCAGCGTAGCAGTGGTATGAAAAACCATGCGGGCTAATGACTGATCCGAGCGAGTTTGTGTACAGGGAGAATAGGAGGGGACCAAGAACAGAGCCCTGAGGGACCCCTGTAGTTAATTGACAAGGGTCGGACTCGGACCCTCTCCAAGTTACCCTGTAGGTACGGTCTTTGAGGTATGAGGTGAGGAGGGAAAGTGCAGAGCCTGAAACTCCAAGTTCTTGGAGAGTGTAAAGGAGGATCTGATGGTTCACCGTGTCGAATGCAGCAGACAGGTCCAACAGGATGATGACAGAGGAGAGGAATGCTGCTTTGGCCGTGTGCAGTTCCTCAGTGACAGCAATGAGAGCAGTTTCTGTGGAGTGACCTGCCTTGAAACCAGACTGGTGCGGATCCAGAAGGTTGTTCTGATGGAGATAACAGGAGAGTTGTTTAAAGACAGCGCGTTCAAGTGTTTTAGACAGGAACGGGAGGAGAGAGACAGGCCTGTAGTTTATAACATCAGACGGGTTGAGAGTGGGTTTCTTTAGGAGAGGGTTTACTCTTGCCTCCTTAAGACTGTTTGGAAAGTGACCAGAAGTTAGAGAAGTGTTGATGAAATGGGTGAGAAACGGTAGAATATCAGGAGCGATAGTCTGAAGGAGGTTTGAAGGGATAGGGATAGTTTTTTGGGATTGGAATAGGAAGATTGGATCTTATCTTGAAAGAAAGTGCTTTTTGCCTGAGAGATCGAAGCAGAGAAAGAGGAGAGGAGAGCCTGATAGGTTAGGAGGTCGTCACGGTGTTTGGATTTCCACAATTTCCGCTCTGCTGCCCGAAGGACGGTTCTATTAGCACGCAGTGCATCATTTATCCAGGGAGCAGGAGGGGACTGACGAGCCTGCCGAGATGCGAGAGGACAGAGAGAGTCCAGAGAGGATGAGAGAGTAGAGAGGAGAGTTTCTGCAGCAGAGTTTGGAGGCAGGAGTTGAAACGAGTCAGAGGAAGGGAGGGCTGAGAGCACCGATGAGGCAAAGGTAGAGGGGGAGAGGGAACGAAGGTTACGGCGGACAGGTGCAGGATGAGAAGAGATTAGTTTGTTATGTTTGGAAAGGGGTAGAGAGAATGAAATGAAGAAGTGATCGGATGTGTGGAGCGGGTTTACAGAGAGGTTAGAAGTAGAGCAGTTCCTTGAGAATATGAGATCAAGGACATTGCCAGCTTTATGAGTTGGTGGGGACGGAGACAGTGAGAAAGCAAAGGCGGTTAACAGAGATGTTAGTTAGTCTATCTTCCCCATCTGGAGGTTGAAGTCTCCGAGAAGTACAGCGGGAGGACCAGTTTCAGGGATGTGTGAGAGGAGATTATCTAATTCCTCCAAGAAGTCTCCCAAGGCGCCTGGTGGACGGTAGAGAACAACAATTGTTAATTGTATAGGATGGGTTACTGTGACGGCATGGAATTCAAAGGTGGAAGGAGTGAAGTTAGGTAGCTTGAAGAGGGAAAAGCTCCATTTGGGAGAGAGCAGGAGACCAGTGCCACCTCCTCTGCCAGTGACTTATAGAGTTATTCCCATATTCACTGTTTAATTTTTGGAGAAGCATTTTTGTTAAAAGTTGTTCAAACAAATGTCGCAGAGTCAAATTACTTTATTTCCCTTTAGGGAATTTAGTGGGGTAGGAATAGAAAGTAGCATAGCAGGAAAATACTCAAGTAAAGTTCAAGCTTGACAAATTGTACTTACAGTAGGCTACTTGAGTAAACTTAGTTGAGTTACTTCCATGACCATGGGCGACAATTTCTTCAGATTTAACATCAGCATAGCAGAAGAGAAAATATGTACCTCTTCCAGGTGTTGAACCTCGAGCGCCTGCATTTAAAACCAATGCGTTTTGCTTGTTAGCTTTGTTTTCTGTGGATATGACAACATTTATAACAAAAGTACTTTCAATTGCTCTGAAAGTTTCAACAAGTGCACATGTCTTTAACACTATCTTTGAGCTGCTATCATATTTTATTTCACTTCCTCTGACCAGTCCCACTTTTATTTGGAAGCTTTGTGTCAATGTGTACACAGTGCAAGGAGAAACACAGCACCGGGAATTTACGGCGTATTCATGTTCTGTATAAACCTTAAAGCCCCCTGAGACAAAAGTACAATTTGTGATATCGGGCTGAAAAATAAATTGACTTTGATTGATGGATTTTGCACAAGAACTATACACTTCACTTCAGAGCCCTCAAGAGCCAGATATAAATGTTTATTATCATATAAAATGGCGTTGCTATTAAAGGTTTTGCTACTACTAAAACTCAGTAACAGGAGTGTAAGGGGTGCGATTTCCAACAGATTTGAGAACTTTGATTTTGTAACTCTTCTCCATAGCAGTGAGATCACGCACACATTTAACAAGCAGCACAATACACACTAGGATAAATCACCATGATAACTGCACAGCTGGGATTGAACCCACCACCTTCTGACTTAAAGACAACAGCTCTTTCTCTCAGCCACAGCCGAATTATGGGATGTAGTTCAGAATGTCCCAAACTAAACTGTAACGGAAACAAAACTGAAGGTTGGAACAGTTAGAAAGATACAGAGGCTTAACTCCATTATTTATTAAGGACATATTAAAACCGCATTGTCCTTTAAACACGTTGCAAATAACATTAAAACGGTAACTATAGTAAGGTCACAGCAGATGGCGCCCCCTGTCCTGATACAGCTGTAGACTACATCATGGTTATCATTACCTGGCAACGTTGGCACCCAGGACATCAAGGATATTTAATAATTGATTAACAGATCAGTCTGACTGTAGATGATGCGTTTATAGTCAGATCAACAGAGACTCTGACCCGTTGGTGGTCACACAATGCCTAGGTCACACCTAGGCTAATCATTATTTAAAATGAAAATAAATTATGCAAAATATGAAACTCAACATTGATAAGGATCCACATCTACATCAAAAATTATGTTTATTTTACAGGTAGCAGTGATAGCTGAGGGGGAGTATAGGATATTTGGTCTGACGATCCTCTCTTCATACTCTCCAGAATAAACCCATACAATAAAAACTGTTTAATTTTTTTTAAAGTCTTCCAAACATTTGCACACTAAACAACAACCAACACTACAGGGAGTGCCTTCATCAATACAGGATGTATGTTGTACTTTGGATTGTTATTAGAGCATGCTGAGTCATTTCCGTGTGTAAGGATAACAAAGCTAATCTTATCGTAGCCTATCCTGGTTTGATTATCAGCATGTTGTTGTGTCCCTGAGACACTTCACCCCAAATTGCTCCTGTGGGGATTGTCCAGTATTGAGTATGTAAGTCGCTTTCGACCTACTCCATCACTATGAAGCAGGAGTCTCAGGTCTTCTGGGTCGAGTCTGCTCTCTGTTCCGAGAATAACCACTAAACATGGAAAAGTAGCTTTTAGTTATTATGCCCCAACAATTTGGAACAAACTGCCTAAATCATGCACGTCCGCCGAAACACTTCCTATTTTTAAATCCCGACTAAAAACGCACCTATTTGCCGCTGCTTTTAATTGAGCTGCCCATACTCACACTACAGTATGCCTTTTCAGTCATGTATTCTGTACCTGCTGTGTTTATTTATTTAATTTATTTCATTACCTTTGCTTATTATGTACGCTCCGGAGTATTAGGGCCACACTTAGAAAAAAAAAACAGAGAGATTTCAGAATAAATAAAGTTTACGAGAATAAAGTCATAATATTACGCGAATAAAGTCGTAATATATACTAGTTTTGTGTTTTGATCTTGTCACTTCCTGTTTTTATTTTGAAAGTAATCTTTCCTTTCATTCCAGATCCCACATTTCCTGCCTCCTGATGTTTCTTTGTTCCTTTGTCAGTTTGTTATGTTTCATGTCGTGAGCACCTAGCAGGGTTCGTACGGTCATTGAAAACCTGGAAAAGTCATGGAAATTCAAAATGCAAATTCCAGGCCCTGGAAAAGTTATGGAAAACAATATTTTTTCCAAAGTTTTGGAAAAGTCATGGAAATGTAACTAAAGTTGCGTCAAATATAATTTACATTTTATCTAATCGCCGAAATAATCTGCGGTCGCGAGCTGTTATGTGCCATCATGACGCCGCGCATGGTGTTATTTTTTAATATATGAAGCGCGAGCTGTGTGCTCGAGTCTTCCTGCCTGTCGGCTGAACTCTGCTGCTCCGGGATGAGGGTCAGCTACATTATCTACGGTGCGTTTGTTAACTGGCACAGACTGCACCGCTGGTGAACAGCTGTTAGAACGGGCCGTTCAGGTGTGAGACAGGAAGGAGGAACGAGACTACACCAGCATGAGGAGCAGCTGGGCACCATCAACCTGGGGGTGAGGGACCTGACCGGCCGTCAGGAAAATGTTCAAGCCTCCGTCAATACTCAGGTGAATCACCTTGCCGAACAGCTGCACCGTGTCCTCGCTCACCTGGAAGCTGGTTCATCCCCTCAGCCTCCTGCTGTTGCTCACACACCAATTGTTGCAGCTGACCATGTGCCACTCCATGCTCCACCGCCTCGTCTGGCATCTCCAGAGCGATTCTCCGGAGATTCCGGTGACTGTCGCCCTTTCATTGTTCATTGTGATCTCCATTATAAATATAACCCTGCTGCATTCCCCACTGATCACTCTAAAGTGGCCTTCATAGTGAGCCACTTAACGGGGAGAGCAGCGGCCTGGGCTACGTCCGAATGGGCGAGAGATTCACCTACCTGTAATTCTCTGGATGTATTTACAGACACTCTCACCAAGGTGTTTAATCGCACGGCTCCTGGAAGGGAGGCAGCCAGAGCACTGATGCAGATTAAGCAGAGCCAGCGCAGAGTATCGGACTATGCCATTAAGTTCAGGACCCTTGCAGCAGATAGTGGCTGGAATTCTTCAGCACTGCTCGACGCCTTTTTGTCTGGTCTTTCGGATTCCATTAAAGACCAATACCTTTGGACCTCCCAGAAGACTTGAATTCTGTCATTGCACTGGCAGTTCGAATAGACAATAGACTGGCCGAAAGACAAAAAGAAATGTTCAAGAATGTGGCACGTCTGCCTCGACACCAAGGGGACACACCAAGCCATCGTCCCGCCTGGAGACCTTCTGCCGATACTCCTCCTGAGAGAAGAGTGCTCCCTAGTGTCTCAGAGGAGCCCATGCAGTTGGGTCGGGCAAAGTTGACTCCGGAGGAACGTCTTCGGCGCATTCAGGAGGGCAGGTGTTTTTACTGTGGGGAGCAGGGGCACCTCCTGGCTTCTTGTACAGCAAAAGATCGGGCTCATCAGGGACGAGGAGGACCCTGGTGAGCCGACTGTCATCTGGATTCCCTCCTCGTACGTTGACACAGGTACAAGTAAAAGTAGACAGACATGTTTTAACTCAGGGGGTTCTCATAGACTCTGGTGCAGATGAACGTTTAATGGATTGGGGGTTGGCCAAGAAGTGGAACTGTGTGGTAATTCCTTTGAAGCAACCGTTAAAGGCCTCTGCTCTGGATGGTCGGTTATTGTTTACCGTTACCCATTGTACTATGCCCATTGAAATAACCGTAAATGCAACACATACTGAACACGTGACTTTCCATTTATTTGACTCTGCTCAGCATCCACTTATTCTTGGTTACCCATGGTTAGTCAAGCACAACCCACACATAGACTGGAGATCTGGGAGAGTTAAGGGATGGGGAGAGGACTTGTAGTGGAAATTTTTATTATTATCATCCTTATTATTATCCTTATTATATCTTTCATATGTTTAAACCAAATGCTTCTTATTTCCTGATATATTCTTACCATTATTATATATCTCTTCTTCCTCTCCTTCAAGGCCAAAGAGATGCTTTGGCTACTAAGAGACTCACACAGACACACACGAACTTCCCTGCTCTGAGAACCGTTATGCTATCTACTCAAGGCCACTGGGTGTCTCAAAAACAATCCGACTGTGTGAATCCAGATCTCTCTCTTTCCCACTCATTTTCCTTATATAACCTTTGCTTTCCCATTGTTCTGCGCACTCTCGGGCAGACTTTCCATACTCTGTCCGACCGGTGACAATATATTATTATGTCGTGTATTTGAAGCTTCAAATAAATAACCAAAAGACAGCTTTGCTTGATTCACCATTTATTTGTTTTGATCATTTGACTTGTACTCTCCAGCCGTGATTGGGCCCTAGATTTCCATAACAAATGGCGTTGTCGGCAGGATCTCTGTATGTTTGATCGGGGAAACCTCTGGACGCTGGTGGCTGCTAGCTCCGGGATCTTGGATCCTCCTCTACCCCGACATAAAACGTACGGGACGAGGGGACCAGCGTGAGGGGTGGAACCGATTGACTTCACGAGATCCAACGAACTCAAAGGGCTTTCAATACTCGGTGAGATGTGCAAAGTCTAAATTGTTTAAAGTTAAACGTAATTAAAACTCCATGACATCAGGAGAGGGACTGCTCGAAAACAGAGATATTTGGCATATCTAGCATCGACGGATGAAAAATAGTGTTTTGGTGACACGGAGTGTTTTGGTGACACTTTAAGGAGTGTTTTGGTGACACGGAGTGTTTTGGTGACACTTTAAAAGACTTTGCTATGGGGGCAAAGCAGGCGAGGGGGTGTGTACAGCCTCCTGAGGGTCCGACTGTAGATGTCATGCGAGCAAAATATGGTGAAGAAAGTCTGTCTAAATTAAATATATGGACGGAAATGTTCGGATTTCCTAAGGGAGGTTCTTTGAGTAAATTAAAAATCAAAAACCTAAGGGATAAATTACAAGAGTGTGAAGATGGAATTAAAAAGGGGAGTAAAAAAAGGCAGTTGGCCTTGGGGATTAAATAAAATATTAAGGTTGAAAATGAATGTGAAGAAAAGAAATACATTATTTCCAAAAGACATGTAAACCCCAGACATCTCTGTGTCCTTCCATTGCAGGCCTGAATGACCTCTCCTCGACTGGGTATCCCTTCCCTCCTCCGGCGTACAACCCTGGCAATCTGGTTGGAACACCTCAACCACCTCCACTACAAGCCCCAGCCATGCAGTCAGCGTCAACTCCAAGCTCGACAACAGCGGGATAAACAAACCCGATGCCCTAGGAGACCAAGCAGGTGTTTGGGAAACAAACCTCAGTAATGCCTTTCTCAACGGACTCACAGACACAGCGCAAGCTAAACAAAATGCTGGCCGCTCACAATACCGAGGGAGAGGCAGAGGAGGTTTTCAGAGGCAGAGGACAAGAAGCAAGACGTTCATTTGAAGAAAGATGTTTCCAAGTGTGGAAGTGTTGAACATTGGATTATGGGACTGCTCACAGAACACTGGAGTGGAGGCAGAGGGGGACAGCAAGGAAGGGGCCCAATCGAGCGAGATGGAAATTCAGCCAGCAGCATCAAACCAGGGAAGTGACACACACACACACACACACACACACACACACACACACACACACACACACACACACACACACACACACACACACACACACACACACACACACACACACACACACACACACACACACACACACACACACACGCATCATACATGCTATTGAGAAATTAGAAGAATTAGAGGACATGTCTGTGGTTAAAAAGGGTACATATTTGAAATATGACAGTGAATGTTTGCATTAAGAAATGTCCCACACATTTTTGGTTGATTCTGGGGCTACACATTCTGTGGTAAAAAAAAAGGGCAGATTTGCCTGAATGCAAATTTAGTGATAGATTTATTCATGTGCTGGGTTTATGAAAAGGAGAAGTTTCTGTACCACTTCAGAGTGGAGATAACGGTGTTGACAGTAATCCATTTCCCACATCAGTAAAAAACAGTTATTTTATCATCTGTCTGCCCAATACATTTACTGGGCAGAGATCTGATTCTCTGGTTCGGCTTGGACCTCATTTTTCCACAAACTTAAAGTCCGACAGCCATCTCCTACGATGGTTCAAAAAAGTGTCATTTGATGATAAAGAACTGGTGAATGTGTATCAATGGGCTGCTGACATATCCTGATTTTCAGGAGTTGTTGCGTTTGACTGATCAACGTGGTTTTCCACCTGCTGTGTGGACATTTCTCATTTTGCATTGTACTGCTAACGTGGTTGAAAGATCCGTGTAAATGCTATGATGAGAGTTTTACTGTTAGAATGTGTGAATGATGAGCTCATATTTAAAAATGTATTGGAATTCGCTGGGTAGCGCTATCTCTGTTAAGACTCACACACACACAAGACACAACCAGCTGTGTCAAATCCCAGGGGCGGTCCACACATTTCACTAGCCAGGGGGCCCCACTGATAGATGGAGGGATTTGGGTCCAATCGTTAAAGATTGGGAGTCAGTCACTGATTAGACACCTACACACACAGAATATGTCATGTACTCTATGTCACGTGACGTGTATCAAAGGAAAATGTGCACGAACGTAGCCGTTCTGCGCACATTGCTGTTGGTTGAGGATAAGGTCATTCTCATATCTCTGAGCTTCCTGCCGCGCTTTCAGATGTGCCATACTCACTCTGGGCAGCTCACAGATATGACGTAGGGTTAATGTCCACGTTCACGTACCGTACCCATTGAAACGTGAAGCTGTTGATGGCCAGTGTTTACCTCTCTGCTTAAACAAGGGGTCATTATTCCGTGTAACGATTCCAGTGTTTCCTGTCAAAAAGATCAGAGACAAACCTCCTGACGAGTGGAGATTTGTCCAGGATTTACGATGTAAATGCAGCTGTGCATGCACGCTCGTCCGGAATTCTTATCTGATTACTCCAAAAGTTCCAGCCTCTGCAACATATTTACTGCCATAGATGTCTCAAATGTTTTTTTTCAGTGTTCCGGTACACAAAGACAGTCAATTTTTGTTCACATTTGAATATAATGGTAAACCTTACACATTCACACGTTTGTGTTAAGACTAAATGTTAAAAAAGTCACTAAGCGACAGATGATGTCATTCTTGCGTATGTGTTCATAACACACGGCTGTTGTTATGCTTGCTGTGACGTTACATTAGTCCGTTCTCTGCTTGTAATTATGCCGTTACAAGCTTCAAAGTTGTATTTATCATCTGAATTTGCCGAAACAAGTTTAATATTCTGAAAGCCAATACTTTGAAGATGTATAAGTGAGGTGTCTTGAGTAGTCAAAATTACCTACAAATCATTGTACACACGTGTACATATTATTCTATTTTTATGCAGCTCTGTGTGATTTTGTAGCTACAATTCAGACTAATACACTACCAGAAGTGGAATAAGTACTCAGATATTGTAGTGAAATTAGAAGTACTCAGATATTGTACTTGAGTAAAGGAATAAGTACTCAGATCTTGTACTTGAGTAAAAGTAGAAATACCAGAGTGTTACAGTAACAGTCCTGCATTCAAAATGTTCTTCAAGTAAAAGTAGAAAAGTATTATAAAAATATAGTGAAAGTAAAGACAGTAAAAGTAGTCGTTGTGCAGATTGGTCCATTTCAGAATATATATGATATGTTTTATAATGATTGATCATGAAAGTGTTCTCAAAGCTGGTGAAGGTGCAGCTAGTTTGAATGGCTTTGTATTCTGCAGGGTAGCTTGTGGATTCACTCCAGGTGGAACTAAAGTCTGATTTAACACTTGATTATATTTCACATCATTCATCCACATCTGTGAAGTAACTAAAGGTATTACATACATGTAGTGAAGGAAAAGTACACCATGTACCTATGACTTATGTTCACTTCCAACCTAAAAGTACCTCAAAAATAGTAATCAATAATGTATTGAAAAGTTATTTGCTGATTGGTTTTTATATCGGCTCAGCCAGGTTATATGGGAGGCCCAGTCTATGTACACTCTAACAACAAATGCCTTGGCTTAACAAAGAAAATCAAGGCAATAGGTTGCATCGATGGTTATTGAGTTAAGACAACTTCTATTGAAATGTTGTTAAAGCAACAAAGTTATTTGGGTTAGGGGAGAAGGCTTTTCCTCTGCAATCAGAGGTGTTTTCAATTACCACTCACTTAATAATTGGTAGCATAAACACAAGTTTAAGTTGATTACTCCAAAAGTTCCAACTTGTTTTACCGTATTATTTAAATATAATCTTAAATTGTATGTACTTAATTACCACATGTTGAACATGAACACATGTTTTTAAGTTGACAACTATTTATAAATTAAGTTGCTCCAAATAATATTGTATTCATTAGGGTTTTTCTCTTAGCTTTTTCATGTTTTTGCCTTTAAAGAAAGAAATTAATTGATTCCACAACAAAAATATTAGGCAATTCATTTTTTATTTTTGAACTGCAGGTGTTTATTTCAACACATGATGTTTCAAAAGGAGAGACTTCATTTAGTTTGAACATTGCCTGAAGACGGTTGACGTACTTTCCATGGTGTGCACACCTAGACCGGACTTAAAGACAGACAGGTTTTTATTGTTTGGACTTAAAAGACGTTCCTCTGACCAACGCTGACCTCATTTTGTATGTTGATGGGTCTGCCTCTCGCGACCAAGGGTGCACTAATTTATTTGTTTGTTTTTTTTGTTGTTTTTTTTTTCTGTTGTTTCAGATTCTGCTGTTCTCCGTTCTGGACCGCTTCCATGTCACCTCTCAGCACAGGCAGCAGAGCTCATCGCACTAACTGAAGCCTGCACGTTTGCAGAAGGCAAAACCGTGACTATTTACACTGACTCACGATATGCTTTCGGGGTAGTACACGATTTTGGGGCTATTTGGAAGTGTAGACAATTTCTTAAATCTGATGGCAAACCAGTACTTAACCATGTACTGGTTGCAGGCTTACTAGACGCCATTCTGCTCCCATCTGAGGTTGCAGTCTGTAAATGTGCCGCACACGCAAGCAGTACAGACCCAGTTTCCCTAGGAAATGCGTCTGCTGACTCAGCCGCAAAGGCCGCTGCTCTGACTCCACTCGCACCTCACGCACACTCATTTGTTAAAATCCCTGTCTCCTCCTTCACTGACAAAATGTCATCACTGACTTCCATGCAGCAGCTAGCTACGCCAGTTGAGAAGGCTCAATGGAAGGCTGCTGGGGCTGTTTTTGACCTAAAATCCAGCATCTGGGTTGGCCCAAATTCTAATCCATGTCTTCCCAGACATTTTTTCCCTCATTTCGCTAAGTTGACACATGGGTGGGATCATGTGTCAAAAGGGGGGATGTTAGAGTCTATAAATCAGGAGTGGTTCACAAGGGGATTCACAGTAACAGCTCAAAAGCACTGTGAAGCATGCTAATCTGCATTATGCAAAATTACAAACTAACAAAATGCTGTGCAGACACAGGTCTGTCATGGACACAAGCTCTGCCCATTGTGGTGATGTACATGAGGATGCGGAAAAGAACACGGAGTCAACTCAGCCCATTTGAAATCCTTTTTGGGGCTCCTCCACAGATTGGACTCAAGGCTCCAGGATGTCCTCTTCCCTCCACAACTTTGTGTGAGGATGCTATGTTGTCATATTGTGTTAACCTATCGTCCACTTTAGCGACTGCCACTGGTCCGCTTCACCGCCTTCAACCGGGCGACTTCGTGCTGGTCAAGGATTTCCGGAGAAAGAGCTGGAAATCCAATCGTTGGCAAGGTCCCTACCAGGTGCTTCTCGTCACCCAGACAGCGGTCAAGGTCGCAGAGAGAGCTACATGGGTCCACGCCAGCCACTGCAAGGTCGTGGTCACAGGAAAGGAGAAACGATAGAAACAGATGACAACAAGTGACATGTCCAAGTCACCAACAGATGACAACAAGTGACGTGCCCAAGTCACCAACAGATGACAACAAGTGACGTGCCCAAGTGACCAACAGATGACAACAAGTGACATGTCCAAGTCACCAACAGATGACAACAAGTGACGTGTCCAAGTCACCAACAGATGACAACAAGTGACATGTCCAAGTCACCAACAGATGACAACAAGTGACGTGTCCGAGTCACCAACAGAGATGACAGCAAGTGACGTGTCCTAGTCACCACCAGCACCACACTTGCACTACATACACCAAAACACACTACACACAAGGTGTCACGAGCGAGTGCCAGCTGAGCGGTTCCATATGCTCTCTGGTTCCTCGTTTGTGTTATCAGTGTGCGAAGTCTGACGGTCCGTGTCACGAAATCGACCGAGAGAATACACTCACACACTCCATGGAACATTTCCCCCTCGTGATGAGGGCTCGCCTGGAGAGACGACAACGCAACCGTGAGCAATGTGAATGCTACTGGAGAGCCTGGACAATCATAGAATGGTTCCTCTGCATACTTGCCATGATAGTTGTGTTAGGACTAGTCCTATATTTTATGTATCCATGGTCAGCATACAGCATGTCAGCCAAAATCGAGGTATCTAAGAGGTACATGGGGAAAGCAGGGCGAACCACATTTATTTTATTTTGTTGTCTGTATGTATGTATCCGGCGCCGACCCGTGTAGCACATTTTACATAGACATCGCGCCCAAAACTCAGACCCGGAAAAACGTAAGCAACCTTTGACGCCACTGTTGACATCCATAGGTACATCTACATTTAATCTATACATAGGCGTATAACGACCATAGCAACATTGATGTGGTTCAGACCAGTAATGGGATCACCGGTAACGTCTGGTGGCACACTCTGAGATCATTCTTGCAGGCCGCAGGACAACATGGGTCATGTTATGCATGCACCCTTTTCCCCCAGGACTCATCAATGTCCGTGCCAGTTCGTCCGCGCTCTCTGACCCAGGTTGAACACCTCTGCGCGTTTATGGCTCTGACAAAGCCCATCAAGGGTGAAGACAGCGTAACCGAGTGGCGTTATGCTAGGCAGCTTCCCCCACCATGCAGCAATCGGTCTGACTCCTCTTTGCGTGCATCCACGCTTGACACCACATACGCAAAGTACCAACCCGTCAGCCATGTGCACCCCAGTCATTTGAGAGGGATGAAACACAACCTCTGCATCCAGAGAGTTTACCACAAAACGTCTCTTACACCACATTATTTTTTCCTAGGCACTACTACTGGTTATACTCGCATCCTACGGAACACATGCGGTGACGGTGCTTACAAAATCTCGTATTGTCACATATCTGGTGCCCCTGAGAGAATCCTTTCTAACGTAGCATTCCCTAATGTTAAACATATTTCCCTGCAACTGGCGTGGCCCAGTGATGCTGGGTTTAGCGCGCCAGAAGATTACGTTTGGTTGTGCGGCAACAAGCTCTATCAAGTTCTGGCTCCCCTTTGGATAGGGACATGCACTCTAGTGGATTTGAATCCAGCAGTCTCTGTACTCACGTCCTTAATGCACACGACACATCATTACCCAGAGTTCCAACACCCCGACCACCACAAGGTAAAAAGAGATCTGACGTCCGCTGGAGCTAAATGCATGGGCGGCCTGTTCCCATGGTGGGGTACAGTAAACAATGCCCATAAAATAGATACCTTACACGTCCGGCTAGAGAACCTCACTTAGGAGAGGACGCAAGGCTTCCAGGCTTTGACCCCATTCATAATAGCCTCTAGGAACATGCTCATGCAGCACCAATTCGCTCTTGACCTTTTGTTCGCCTCAAAGGGTGGCCTGTGTCATGTGATCGGTGACTCCTGTTGCACTTACATTCCCGACGCCACCAAGAACATCACTGACACCGTGCTGCATCTTAACAACCTGTTTGATTATCCCAATACTGAAGAAATGCGTTTCCAGCATGGTGTCCTCAGCTTTCATTCAGTATACTACTATTCCATTACAAGACAATCCTTTGCGCCACAGTGAGATAGATCAGCTAGAATCAGAAGAGTCTGATTCCGATTTATCAATATAATCATGTGTGTATCTCCTCTCTTATGCTTACATTATATTGGAGTCTGTCCTCCACAAAAACAGCCAGTTTTCTATGATATATTTGTGATGTGTTTACTTAAACCAGCGATGGAGTGTATTCATTGATGTGTTATATCAGTCTATCCTATCATTTGTTTTTTCTATTGATCAAGTATGATCAAAAGGGGAGAATGTAGTGGAAATTTTTATTATTATCATCCTTATTATTATCCTTATTATATCTTTCATATGTTTAAACCAAATGCTTCTTATTTCCTGATATATTCTTACCATTATTATATATCTCTTCTTCCTCTCCTTCAAGGCCAAAGAGATGCTTTGGCTACTAAGAGACTCACACAGACACACACGAACTTCCCTGCTCTGAGAACCGTTATGCTATCTACTCAAGGCCACTGGGTGTCTCATAAACAATCCGACTGTGTGAATCCAGATCTCTCTCTTTCCCACTCATTTTCCTTATATAACCTTTGCTTTCCCATTGTTCTGCGCACTCTCGGGCAGACTTTCCATACTCTGTCCGACCGGTGACAATATATTATTATGTCGTGTATTTGAAGCTTCAAATAAATAACCAAAAGACAGCTTTGCTTGATTCACCATTTATTTGTTTTGATCATTTGACTTGTACTCTCAAGCCGTGATTGGGCCCTAGATTTCCATAACAGACTGCAAGCATTTCTGTTTGAGAGACAATAAGACTGGTGACAACACTCCCCATGCTAGAAGGATTGAGACTCAAGCTGTTGTTCAGATTGCATGTACAGAAATGACTGAGGCTATCCAAGTACAGGAGCAAGATTTCCCTGACAAGTCCAAGGTGCCCAGTTGCTATTGGGACCTGTTAGGAGATTTTGGTGGACAA